>NC_056729.1:1967941509-1967944009 GCF_019279795.1 Protopterus annectens
CCAATCCTGGGTTAGAGCATCTCTGGGGATGGCCTGGCAGTGGGAAGAGAGAAAAGAAGTCTGGGCATTTGCTGTTTTGGGAGTAGCAAAAGATCGCAACATGGGCGGCCCCATTCTAGAAAAATCTCCTCCACTATAGATTGTTTGAGAGACCACTCGTGAGGCATGAGAATAGCTCTGCTCAATCTGTCCGCTAGAATGTTGGTTTTCCCAGGGATATGTGTTGCTACCAGAAACCGATGAGAGGAGATCGCCCATTGCCAAAGTCTGAGAGCTTCTCGATACAAGGGGTAGGACTTGGTTCCGCCCTGTTTGTTGATATACCATACTACAGACATGTTGTCTGTGTGAACTGCAATTGTTCCCAAGGGAAGAAAGTCGTTGAGGGCTTGCAACGTTAAAAGCACTGCTCTCATCTCTAGGACATTTATGTGCAGGTGGTATTCGAACGGTTGCCACGTCCCATAAACCATCCTGCCCTGATAATGACCCCCACCCGATCAGGAGGCGTCCGTAGTGACTGTGGCTACGGGGCGGGGATACAAAGGGTCTGCCTTGATGAATCTGGGGAGAAGAAATCCACCATGATAGATGATTCTTGCAAATTTGTGTCACCAGGATTTGGTGACGCATTGGAAGTTGTTGGTAAGACCACTGGGTGAACAACATCCATTGAAGAAGACGCATGTAGAAGCGGGCCAAGGGAAGAAGGGTAATGGCCGCAGCCATGAGGCCCAACACCTTCAGAACCATTCTGGCTTGTACCTTTTTGCTAGCAAGGATGATCCACACGTGACTTTGGATATCTGAGATTCTTTGGTCTGTGAGGGTTGCTGACATCCGAACAGTGTTTAAGTTTGCGGCTATGAAAGTAATAGACTGGCAGGGCAATAAGGAGGATTTTTCGTAGTTGATCAAAATTCCTAATTGAGTGCAGAGATTTAGGGTGCAATCCCTGTCTTGGAGAAGTTGATGCCTGGTGGTGGCTGAAAGGAGCCAGTCGTCGAGATACGGAAACACCTGGAATCCTTGACGTCTCAGGTGAGCCGTGACCACTGCCATACATTTGGTGAAAACTCTGGGGGCTGTAGTGAGACCAAAGGGCAGGGCTCTGAATTGAAAATGACTGGACCCCAGCCGAAAGCGGAGAAACCTTTTGGAGCGTCTGTGAATTTTTATGTGATAGTACGTGTCTTGAAGGTCTATTGAGCACATCCAGTTGTCCTTGTCTAGGAAGGGCAAAATTGATTGAAGTGTGACCATTCGAAATCTTGTCTTTCTCACAGACTTGTTGAGTCTGCTGAGATCCAATATTGGTCTCCAGTCTCCCGTCTTTTTGGGGACCAAAAACAATCTTGAGTAGATTCCGGGCTCTGAATGGTCTGTTGTAACTGGCTGAATGGCCCTTTTTTGTAGAAGCTTTGATACTTCTAACTTTGCAATTTCCCTTAGACCGGGTGGCACATTTGGAAGGGAATTTTTATGAGTGAAAGGACTTTCCTCGAAAGGAATCTTGTAACCCTCGGATATGATCGACTGTACCCATCTGTCTTGAGAGAGGGAACGCCAGGCTTCTGGGTACAGCGATAATCTTCCCCCGACTGCCTCCAAGGATGGACAGCCGGGCAACATCTCAGGGATGCTGGAAGGGCTCGTCAGAGAGAGGCTCTCTGCTTCCCTGGTTCTGTGGACCCCCTCTGCCTCTAGAGCGGCATCTGTTATTATTACCCCCTCTGCCTCTAGGGGTAAACTGACCACGTGCGTCTGGCGTGACTCCTGGGATTTACGGAACCACATTTTTCCGCCCTTCTGACCTTTGGGGTAAGGTCTAGAGGGGTAGAAAACGGACCCCACGGCAGAAAGAGTCTTGCCGTCCTGCTCACACCTGGTCAATGTATCCTTCACTTGAGAGCCAAATAATGCTGACCCATCAAAGGAGAATTTGTGAAGGGCCTTAAAGGGATCTGCAAAATTACAGAGCCGCATCCAGGATTGGCGTCTAAGAGCCACCCTGTACCCTTGGCTCTACTCGCTCCATCTGCTGCATCGAGATCAGTCATGGAGGAGTTAGCTATTGAATTAAGGATTCCTAGTTGAGAAGCAATCTTTTCTTGTGCCCCTGCAGCCGTAGGATCCTGCACTACTTCACCTAGTTCTTTAAGGATGTCCCTTTGGAGTCTGGTGAAGTGACATAAATAGTTCAGCTTAACGCATGGCAAAGGTCGCTGAGGAGAACATCCGCTTACCATACCTATCCATGGTCCTAGAATCCTTATTAGAAGGATGGACTGGTACGGAAGGATCTGCAAGTTCCTTCTTAGTGGCGGCCGCCACCACCATGGCATCAACAGGGACACCTTTTGTAAGCAATTGCTTTTCAGAAGGGGCTGTAATAAATTTAGATGGCCTCCTAGGAACTGGCTCTACAGAATCAGGAGCAGCCCAAGCCTTTCGAGCAATAACCTCCATAAGGGGTCGAAGGTGGAGACACCCAGGAGGT
>NC_056729.1:1967951509-1967986509 GCF_019279795.1 Protopterus annectens
ATGCAGCATCATAGCTACATTTTACTGAGTGGAAAGTGACCTGAGAGGTTGCCCCCAATAAGGATGCTGTCAGAGATTTATTTCAGAATCAGTCAAGTCTGAAATGATTTTAGATAACTGGGACATGACCTCTAAAGAGTATTTTGTCATGTGGGTTTGGTAGTTGATTCCCCTAAAGGCAAGGGTGCAGATGTATATACTTTTTTCCCCAGTCTCTCCAAATGTCTGCTGCCCTTGGTTGAGGGAAGAAGCCTAGAGGGCTTGTCTGAAGCCAAAGTGATGACCGATGGGTCAGCAGAGTGCTTTGAATAAACTTTCAGTCCACAGGCGCCTTGTAAAAATCTGTTTTTTGGGTGCTAGAGGCTGTGAATCTGGAGTCTTGCCTGAAGATGCAAATGCATCTAAAAATGCAGGAAGGATAGGGGGCAGCTCAGGGACTGGAGGTGTCCACCTGCAGTATGGCACAGTAGCTTTTTTGAACATCTGACACTTGTGTTTTTCCACTTGAAATGTTCCTGCATCTTGGTCAAGGTGTCATTAAAGGAAAATTAAAAACTTACATACATATGCATATATCATTAAGTCACTGAGCTGTTCAGGATTTTAGTTTACTTATTATTATTCATGATTCCTCCCCCCCCCCCTTTTTATAGAACTTTTCTATAGAATTCACTTCCCATAGTAATACACCCTGTTAAGCTTTGATCTAAGCTCTGATTAGATAGTACCAAACTACATCTAGACTACCTGTTTATTTGTTAGAAAGTAAAAGTTTATTACAGAGATGTAAATATAGATCTCTTAAAGAAAAATTTCTATGTACAGTTTTTAAGATGTTATGTTCTAAGAAAACGCTAATTTAAAGTATTTTCAGCGTACTTCTTTTGTGCTATATAGAAGTTTGTTTTATTAGATTTAGCATATGCTTATTTTAGAACACATGTATACATTTACTTGTTTGAGAGTTGTGTTCTAACTATTTATAAGCTTTACGCTGAGGTCTAATTGCACCTAAAATTCTTTGAATTTTACTAAATATATGTAAGGAGATGTTTTTATACATTTGTAGCCTAATGAAGTCAGTTAAAAGTTTTTATCTACTTCCACACAATATACATATGTCTTGTGTTCTAAGTGTTATACCTTTAAATGCTTATTGATTTTGTTAATTAGTTAATGTTATAATTATTGCTTTGCTATTTAAAGTCAGTCTGTGGGTGCAATTATTATCTGAAGAAGCGTGGTTGTATCCACGCGAAAGCGCTCATCATCCCACTTGTCGAAAATAAAAGGTTTATTTTTCTACATGTTTCACTGGATTATTTGACTATTTGGAAAACCTGCCATTTGCTACATCGTGGAGAGACCATTTTCTTGTTTTATATAATTAAAGGAAATTTCCTATGCTGGTGAATCAGCCCTATTAGAGTCGTCTTCTGGGGAAGCATAGTCTAGTGGGGAGGGGATCTGGCTTGAATAGGCCAGTGACTCATCATCATAAGATTGTTCCTCTTCTGGAGAGGTTTCTTCCCTGACCCTCTTTTGAGGTTAAGCAGTCCAGGGAGAGGTAGGTACAGTAACCTCTGAAGAAGGTCCAAGGGACATGAGAGCATTAAAAATGTTCTGTAAGAAAGCCTACCAATCCTTTTGAGGATCAGAGAGTGCAGAATAAAAGGTTATGTCTTACCACAAACTTGGCATCTGTGTTGCCCATCTTCATTCCTTCTCACAATAGGGTCTCGGACTCGGCTCAGCCACATTCTTCAGACTTGGATCAAACTCCCAAGCTCCTTCCTCTTACCCATAATGCAATACATCCACCCAAGCATCTCAGATTGAGTTTGCTGAACCCAAACATTCAACACCCAGACAGCAAGAAACTGTAGATGAGGCTCAAACATGGGACCTAAGCATCCAGTCATGTTCCAATATCCTCTAGATGAAATACGCAGGGGGATGGCTGGGTGGGAAAGTGAGGAGAAATGAAGACAGACAACATAGATTCCAAGTTATGGTAATGACATAACCTTTTAATCTGATGTCTTCTTAATTCCTCCTCACGAAAGGGTCAGAGTTCCCAGATACAAAACTCCCAGGTGGCCCTCATAGAAGAATATGCTGGAGCACCATCGAGCCAGAGGAAGCTCTGCTCCTAGAAATGATACCCAACTTGTAGTGTGACACAAAGGTGTGACTGTTGGACCATGTCGCTGCTGCACAATCATCATCAATGGAGGTTCTAAAAGAGAAGGTGGAAGTAGTAGCCATAGCTCTGGTGGAATGTGACCTAGTAGGTTGAAGTAATTCTAGACCCTTTTGTGAGTAAATCTATGAAATGCAGCCAGTTATCCATTTTGCTAAGGTAGTCTTGGACATCGCCTGGCCTACTTTATTAGCCAAGAAGGCTATGAACAGTTGGTCGGACTTCCCGTGTTGTTTGGTTTTGTGCAGGCCGAAATGGAGTTGTCTATGAATGTCTAGAAAGTGTAGAACATACTTCCCTTTATTAGAGAAATTTGGAAAGAACACTGGTAAGTGGATGGACTGGCTGATATTGCTCTCTGTGGCTACTTTAGGCATGGGGGGTTGGTACATAAAGCAACTCAGTCCTTATGAAAAATGATGCAAGGAGGTTTTGGAAGATCATGCTTGTAGTTTGGAAATTCTCTTAGCTGAACTTAAAGCCACCATTACAAAAATTTCATGTTGCAACTTGCAGCTGGTTCGAAAGGTCTCCGAGTCAAAGCCTGCAACACTAATATGAAATCCCAAAGAGGGGATGGGTCCTTGACAGGAGGCCTCAACAAGAAAATAACATTCATAAAGGATTTGCCTAACCTAAAGGCAAACAGGGAACAAAACTGACTTGCAGTGTGAAAATTAGTAATAGAAGCTAATTTAAGCTTGATGGTAGAGAAGCTAGCTCCCTCCACAAATAGAGTACCAAAACAAGCAGAATATCCGAAACTGGTGCTGAAAAAGGGTCAGTATTTCTATGTTGCCCTAACAATGAACCTTTACCACTTACTAGTGTAGATTTTCTTAGTGGAAGCCTTTTGCAAGGCTAAAAGTATTTTACAGAGCAGGGAAGTAAGCCTGGACTGTTCTCGCTAGGGTTGTAAGTGGAGAAACCAAGCAGTCAACCTGAGGGTGCAAAGATTTGGATGCTGCATCCCTGACAGGTGAGAAAGGAGGTCCTGTCTTGGCTCCAGTATCCAAGGAAGATATTTCAGATGAGACTTAGAGGAAGGGGAACCACACCTAACGAGGGCAAAGAGGACAATAAGGATTACTGAGCTCTTCAGCCTACTTGGCTTCTGAAGAAACTTCGGGATCAGAGGGAAAGGAGGATAAGCATATAGGAGACCTGGGGGCCAATCATGCACCAGTGCATCCCTCAGTGACTCCCCCAGTGAACAGGTTACAGTGAAGAACTTGCTGCATTTGTTGTTGAGGGAAGAGGCAAATAGTCACAGAAAGGTTGACCCCAGTGACTGAAGATCATGTTTGCCAGACTGACTGACTGAAGGACCACTTATGTGGAACCAGGAATGATATGCAGAGTCTGTCTGCGAAGTCAATGGTTTTCCCCAGGATGTGCATTGCAACTAAAAGGTAGTCTGAAGATTTCGCCCACTCCAACACCCTCATGGCCTCCATGCACAAGGGGGTAAGAATGGTTTCCTCTTTGCTTGTTGATGTACTAGACAACAGAAAGGTTGTCAGTGTGAACTGCAGTAGTCCCCTAAGGGGAGAGCATCCTGAAAGGCTTGCAGTGTTAGGAAATCTGCTCTCAACTCTAGGACACTGATATGCAAACCTGGTCTCGATAGACGACCAAGTGACTTGGACCATCTTCAAACTGTAATCCCCTTCCCCCCGAACTGGGAGGGGTCCACAGTCATAGTGGCTATAGGGGGGTTGGTTAAGAAGGGCATGACTAGAAGGAGACTGACTGTAACCACCAGCTGAAGTGATGCATGCAAACTGGTGTCAATCTGATGGGAAGGGATAGTGGGCGATAAAGAATGGATCACTGTTTTCCAATGTCCACTGGAGAACCCACATGAAAAATCTTGCTAGAACAAATATCAGGATTGCTGCTGACAGGGATCCTAAGGCTTGTAAGACCATCCATGCATGGGGACCTGGTGGGATAATTCCCAGACTTGATTCCTCAGTGTTGTTATGCGGTGTAAGGGGAGAGAAGCTATCTGATCGCTTTGTGTTCAGCTGTGTCCCTATGAATTCCAAGTTCTACTCATGATCCAGGTAGGCCTTGTTTAGGTTTACAATGATGCCCAGCGTGTGAAAGTTGGATTACGTAATCTCTGGCTTGGATGAGCTGTTGCCTTGTGGAGGCAGTAAGAAGCCAATTGTCTAAGTATGTAAACACCCGGAATCCTTTGAGCCTCATGTTAGCTGCTACCACTGCCAAGCATTTGGTGAACACCCAGGGAACTGTAGTGAGCTCAAAGGGCAGTGATCTGAACTCGAAAAGATTGGCTTCCAGCTGAAAGCACAGATATCTCATGGAACACCGGTCGATTTTGATGTAATAGAACCCATCCTTGAGATCTACTGAGCACATCCAGTCGTTCTTGCACAACAATGGCAGAATGGACATAACTGTAACCATTCAGAACCTTGACTTCTTTACATAACCATTTAACTTGCTTAAAACCAGAATGGGTCTCAAGTCCCCTGTCTTTTTTGACACCAAAAAGAAGTGGGAGTAGGTTCAGAATCTTCTTTGTTTAGCTGGGACCTCTTAGATGACTCTGTCTCTTGCAATGGTTCAATTTCTTGTGCTGCCTGCTCCCTCTGACTGGATGGCACATCAAGGAGGTTCTTGGAATTTGGGGAGTGGGGGATGTAGTATCCTATGGATATTATGCTTAGCACCCAAGGGTTTTGAGTCCAATGGGTCCAGTCTCTTTGTGCAAAGCTAGTCAACCCCCAACTGCCTCCAAAGACTGAGAGTTGGGTAGCGCTTCAGGAGCACTGAAAGGGCTTGTTGAAAAAGGTGTCTCTAAAGCCCTGATTTTGCGGGCCCTCTCTGCCTCTACGGCAGCTCCTACCTTCAAACCCTCCTCCTCCTCTGCCTCTAGAAGTGGGTTCCCTGTATGGGTCCTGGAAAGACCCTTGGAATTTACAAAACCCATTTTCTTGCCTCCGTGTTGGTTCCTGGAGAACCACCTCTGGGAAGCAGAAAATTTGATTCCTACAGCAGAAAGGGTCTTCTCATCCTTTTCACTGTGGTTAAGAGTATCTTGAAATGACAGCCCAAACAGAGTAGAATCATCGTAGGGGGAATTAACAAAGGATGCCTTAAAGGGCTCTGTGAAATCACAAAAGCTTCATTCAGGCTTGTCTCCTTAGGGAAAGTCCTGAACCGGCCATTCGTGAGGTACCCACGGATGTATGGGAGATTAACCTCAATGATGAGTTGGCGAGGGAAGATAGAGTGGTCATCTTGGGAGAAACATCCTTAAATTCCTCCGCAGGCATGGACTCAAAGACTGAACGCTCCTTGATCATATTTCTCTGTAGCCGGGTAAAATAGGAGAGGTAGTTTGATGACCTCAGCTCAAAGGTGGCAGAGGCGTAAACACACTTTCCAATCCTGTCCAATGCTGTAGACTCTTTGTTAGGGAGATAGACATTGGCAATTTCTTCTGCCAGTTCTTTCTTAGTGGCTGCCACCACCATGATGGCATCAGCTACTGGACCCTTCTTCCACTGCTTTCTATATGCCTGAGGTACCAGAAATCTATTAGGGTGCTTGGGGAAGGGGCTCAATGGTGTCTGGTTCCTTCCATGCCCAGCAGGAAACCAAATCAATGAGGCAGTCTGCTGGGGGGGGGGGGGTCACTCAGGTCATAGATGGGCCTGCCCCAAATGCCTCCAAGAGCACTGACTCCTCAGAAAAGGAGGTTGGGCAGTCCACCCATCTTTTTGCTTCAGGATTTCTAGAATATCCCCAAAGGAGATGTTCTCAGGTGGGGAGCAGGGGATCCTTTTCCCTCACTGAAGTCAGTGTTCTCAGTTAAGAACTCCAATGGGGAGAAAATGTGTGCCTCCTTTTGCACATCGTCTTCTTCTGAGGGACTTCCTCAGCAGGGCACTCTGTGGAAATGTCAGAATGGTTTCCTCCTCAGCAGGGAGATCTTGGAGGCCTCTTGGGATGGGTTGACTCATGGCAGGACTAATGGGCTCAATGCCATGTCCCAATGGGGGTACAGGGTTCGATTATGGGACATGTGGTGACAGATCTACAACCCAGAAGAAAACCCGATAGACCAAGAAAGGTCTTCTCAGTCTCCCCCGAAGCCACAGAGGGAAAACAGCTAGGACTCACCACCGATCCATGGCCTCCAGAAGGGAAAGAACCCAAGCTGTCAAGTGCCAAAGCACCTAGGGGAAGAGATGGCACTGACAAGAATGGAGCCAACCCCATTCCCCTGGTCTCAGCACTGACACCACGGCTCCGAGACTCACTCTGTGAGAACTGGAACAAAGTTTATCAAGAGTAACATCGGCATTGTGGAAGGGAGCTTCCCCGGCACCGAACCAGAGACACACACTAGTCTCAAACTTTGCAACTCCAAAACCATAGGCCAGATTGGAGAAGTGATCCTGATGGTATGGCCTGGGTAGTTCAATGATCCGAGAGAGAACAGAGGCAAGACTAGCCCCATCTGGATCTGGGCCTTGAGGAATCTCATCATCCTATGTCTGCAATCTGGATGAAGTTGAAGAGGGGGGTTGGGAATGCTTCGATTTGACTGAATGAGCCAGAGATTTGGTTGAAGCTCTCAGATCCTGAGAAACTGGATCGGACAGTGAAACCAACAGTGGAGGATGTGATGAATGAAGAAGACCCCTCAGCATCAATTTATTGTGTCTATCAGCTAGAGCTTGGGGATTAAAGGACGGACAGACAGCACACACTGCTTTTAAATGGTCTGCCCCTAAACAATATACACACTTCTTGTGGGCATCCTGGATGGGGATTTTATGCCCCCAAAAAAGTACAGTTGTGTACACTTACCGTAAATGTAGATGTTAGAGTGTATTCACTGTTGCAGTCATCAAATTTGGGTTATCTGCCTGCAGGTATCCCTCAGCCAGCCTGAATACCAGAGTCTTCGGATTTCTGTCGGATGCTGCCTCTTCTTCCATGACGTCAGGTCGTCAGGGGTATAAAACATGCAGCCGATGCCATTACATCAGTTTTTCTTGCTCCAGATGTCAGGTGCCCCCACAACAGGAAGCAATTATATTTGTTGGTACATCCCCATCAAAAAGCAAATACACCAGAAAAAATAAATATACCAAACAAGAAGGAAAGGTAGAGCCAAGAGAAGTCAGGGGGCTGGAGGGAAGGTAACCAGGACTGCAACAGTGAATACACTCGAACATCTACATTTATGGTAAGTGTACACAGCTGTAGTATGTTCTTCATGTTTCACTACTGCAGTCATCACATTTGGTTTACTCCCAAAGCTAAGGAAGGAAGGAGGAAGTTAAAGAGCATTAGGGCCAGCTATTAAACCCTGCAAGACAGCAGTGGCAAATCCAGCTCTGGATTTAGAAAAGATAGGCATGTGGTAATGCTTGGTGAAGGTATGTACAAAGCTCCAGGTAGCAGCTTCTAGGAAGTCCCTGGTAGGGACTCCTCTGAGAAAGGCTGTAGAGGTAGATGCAGCCCTGGCGGAATGTTATCTTATCCCCTGTGGGAATGTGATCTTATCCCCTGTGGGGTAGGTTTTCCATGGTGCTTGTAGCAGAAATTAATGCAATGGACTAGCCATTTGGAGATGGTTTGCTTTGAAATGGCCTTCCCCTCTGCCCCTAAAGCAAAACCAACTAGTAGCTGTTCAGATTTTCTGAGAGGCTTAGTTCTGTCCAACTAAAATCTAAGTGGTCTTTGCACATACAGAGAGTGCACTATTCGTTCACATTTGATTTGTGGATTAGGGAAAAAAGTAGGCAAATGAATGGACTGATTTAGGCCCACACTAGACACCACCTTGGGCATAAAGGAAGGATTAGTCCTGAGGGAAACCCTGTCCGCATGGAAGATAATTAAGGGTTGCACTGCCAAGAGGGCCTGTAATTCAGACACTGTTCTTGCTGAAGTGATGGCTAGCAGGAAGGCTGTTTTCCAAGAAAGGAATTTCAACTCTGCTGTTGCAGCTGGCTCGAAGGGGGGGAAGAGTGAGCTTTTCCAATACAAAGTTAAGGTCCCAGGCTGGAGTGGGAGCTCTCCTGGGGTGTCATAAATTTTTGGCCCCTCTAAGGAATTGTTTTAGCAAGGGATGAGAGAACAGGGGTGGCTCTGTATTATAATGTGCTGAAATGGCAGAGGCATGAATTTTAATTGACATGAAGTATAGGCCCTTGTGGAGCATTTCTGTTAAGTACTGTAGAATATGAGGTAATCTGGGCACCGTTGTGCCCATCCCCTGAGCCTGGCTTCAGGAGCAGTATCTTTTCCACTTTTCAGCATAGGATTTTCTAGTACTAGGCCTCCTTGCCTCCAGAATGACATCCAGCACCTGCTTACTGAGGGATGCTAAAGGAGAGCTCTAGGAATTAGCCAGGCTGCAAGATTCAGGGCTTGAAGCTGAGGGTGCAGAACCTGGTCCACCTGCTGGGACAGCAGGGAAGGGGTCTGAGGCAGGTGCCATGGTTACAGCAGTGTCATACTGCGCAAGAGAGGGTACCAATGCTGGCGTGGCCAGTCTGGTGCAATTAGTATTGTCCTTGGCTTGTCCTGTTTGATCATTAGTAGAACTTTCGAGAGGAGAGGCAGAGGGGGAAAGGCATAAACTGAGAGGCTTTCCCAGGTAAAGAACAGGGCATCCACTTTTGAAGCTGGACTGTGGGGAGTTCTTGTGCAGAATTTGTTCAATTGGTAGTTCTGAGGGGAGGCAAACAGGTCAACCTATGGAGTCCCAGATTTGTTCCTCAAGAGGTTGAATATTTTGGGTTCTAGTTTCCATTCATGTGGGTCCATGAGATTTCTGCTCAAGTCATCTGCCAGTGAATTTAGTTTGCCTGGCAGGAACTGAGCTTGTAGGTGTACTTAGTAGCTCAAGGTTGTGTTCCACAGAGCCATGGCTAGTCTGCAGAGAGGGTACAAGTGGGTTCTCCCTGCTTGTTTATGTACCACATAACTGTGGTGTTTGTCTTTACCAATAGTTGTACTGGAAGAATACAGTCTTTGAAGGCTGTCAGTGCATTCTGTACAGCTAACATTTCTTTTTGATTGACATACAGATGCATCTGTCTCAGGTTCCATTTGCCCTGAATGCACTGCCCTGCGAGCCCCCCATGCATAGTCTGATGCGCCTGTTGTTAGGGTTTGGGCGGCAGGGGGTAGAGTGAAAGGGAGTCCCTTGTTGTGGTAGCAGGCCTATACCCACCAAAGGAACTCTTTCTTCATACAAGGAATGATAGAAATCATTGTTTCCATGTCCTGAGAATGTTGACAAAATAGGCTTTTTAGATACCACTGGAGTTTCCTCATATGCAGTCTTGCATATGGAATTAGTAAAATGCAAGAGGTCATGAACCCCAGGGCTTGCAGTATTTTCCTTGCAGACAGCTGGGGTTTTGTGGTCAATAGTCTGAAGTAGGTTGTCAAGTAAACTTGTTTCTCTGGAGTGAGGAATGCCATCTGGGGAGTTGTGTTCAAGCTTGCTCCCAGGAATACAATCTGTTGGCAGGGTACTAGGTGAGATTTCTTTTCGTTGATGGTATACCCCAGAGAGGTTAGAAGTTTCTTTACGAATGCCAGGTGTTGTAATAGCAAGTCCTGGCTTTCTGCCTGAACCAGACAATCGTCCGAGTATGGGTAAATTTGAATATTTCTCTGCCTGCAAAATGCAATGGCTGGAGCTAGACACTTTGTGAATACCCTGGGTGCAGTAGATAAGACAAAGGGAAGTGCAGAGAACAGGTAGTGCATGGAGCCTGCCCCGAAGCATAGGTATTTCCTGCACGATTCCCTTAGGGATGTGTAGGTAAGCTTCCTTTAAGTCTAGGGTTGAGAGCCAGGCATCCTTGGCTAACATAGGAAGAAGCTGTTGAAGAGTTAGCATTTTGAATTTTGGAACTACCAGAAAGGTGCTGAGAATAGAGAGGTCCAGGATAGGACGCCAGAAGTTGTCTTTTCTGGGTATCAGAAAAAGTCTTGAATAAAAACCTTCTCCCCTTCTGATCTACTGGGACAGGTTGAATAGCCCTGATACTGAGAAGAGAGAGAACCTGCTGTTGGGCCTCCGCCCACTGATTTGGGGGTAGGTCTGGCCAATCATTTGGGGTTGGTAGTGTGTGGAAGTGGAATCTGTATCCTTGGGAGACTATGTTCAAAACCCATTTGTCCTGGGTAATGAGTTCCCAGTTTTTTGCATGCAGGGCGAGCTTTCCTCCTAAGGGAGCAGGTAGTTGAGCAGGGCTTGGAAGGGTTAAGGTCAAGTCATTGTGCCATTTTTCCGTAGGGGGGTGGCTTACTACTCCCTACTGTAGAAGTGGGAGCCTCTCAATGCTTAGGTCTGTGCGTAGCCTGAGACTGTAGTCTGGGTGGTTCTTTGAAGGCCAATGCCTACTGAATCTGAGAGGCTGTACTTGTAGGAAATCTTTAACAGTTTGCATAGATTTAGCTTTTTCCTCCATCCTTTTGAGGACTTCTGCTTTGTTGCCAAAAAGGCGGTCTTGGTTTAAGGGAGCATCCAGTAATTTAGCTTTAACATGATCTGGCAAGTTTTGCTCCTTAAGCCAAGCATGCCTTCTAAGTACAGACCTAGTGACAGCAGCCCTGCAAGATGCTTCTAAAGTGTCAAAATCACATTGCAAAGTATGTTTACCAACTTGTTCTGCAGAATGCATTAAATCTTGCAATTCTTTGTTTTCTGCACAGTCAGGAATCAACATCATTTTCTGTTTAAGTAGTCCCATAATATGCTGCTGATACTTTAACATATGAAACTGGCAATTTAAAGCCCTAAAGGCCAAAGTAGCAGAAGTGTATACCTTCTTACCCGATCTGTCTAAGGCTCAAAAATCTCTAACAGAAGGGGTAGGATTTTTGGCAGCAGTAGCCTTAATGCCTTTTGATCCTAGGGATATGGTCTCTGGATCTGCAGAAGGATTCTTGAAGAGGAACTTGTGAGAGTCCGGTACTCTGTAGTACCTGTCAGGTTTTCTGGGAGCTGGAGGTAAAGTGTCTGGGGGTAAGGCTAGATTCCAAGAAAGCACCATCTACAATGTCCAGAACAGGAGGGATAGCTAAAGGCCTGTGTTGAGGCATGAGTAAGAATTCCCAAAGTCTCTTTTTGGACTTTGGCTTTCCCAGTGGAAATGCTCCCTAAGAGTATGCAAGGTTTCATCGAAAGAAAGATCTTCTGGAGGGGAAGCAGAGGGAATGGAATCCTCTGCATCAGAATCTTCATACATAGATAAGGGCAAATCCTGGTAATCAGAAGGAGCAGAAATATCAGATACCTGATCAGAAGAATCTGAAAGAAAATCAGTTCTAGGTCTCTTAGAGGGGGGAAGGCTGGCTTCCCCTAATTAAGGTAATAAGGTCTTCAGCCATTCTAAGCATTTGTTTTTGAGGCATATGGGACTGAGCCTGCAGTTTGGTTGTCGGTTTTCTAGGCATAGTGCGAGTTTTTGGCCTGGATGAAAGCGATGACGTCCATTTAATATAAATGTCTGTAGGCCTGAATACACCATCAAAAGCCACTGCCTGCACAGCGGTTCCGGACCCATCCAAGGTAGAGACATCAGCAGGGGCCATAGTTGAAGAAGCATCTTGCGGCATACCGGACTCCGAATGGGTCTCAGTAGAGGCCTGCAAATCTGAAGTAGCGGGTATCAGGGGCTGTGTAAGTGCCTCACTGAGTACCGGCGGACTGGCGACTAGCTTAACGGAAGCGTTGTTGACAGCTTTGGACCTATGCGGTCTGTCTCTATCTTTATCCTTATGTTTTTTTTTCAGAAGATCGGTAGTCGGATGGCTTAATGAAGTCATTTTGGAGTACACAGATAGAGTACGAAAGTAACTGACTGCAAAAATAGCCAGATAACGAATAGTTCTGGCATTGAACAAGGCACAAAACCGACAGTGAGGAGTGTCGTAGTCTGGGCCTAAACAGGGGATGCAGTACAAATGAAAATCTCTACGAGGTATTTGCTTTCCACAGGTAAGACAATTGTTAACTTTTACTGACATCGGTTAGAGCAAGGAAAAGGATCCCCAAAGGGGTACTTATCTTTTTTGAAGACTTCAGGTCTGAAAATCGAAAATGAAAATTTCAGAAGACGGCCGACCGGCACTTGCGAGCTGCTTCTGCTTTGGGCACCGTACGGCAAGAAAGACTGATGTAATGGCGTCGGCTGCATGTTATATACCCCTGATGACCTGACGTCATGGAAGAAGAGACAGCATCCGATGCAGAAATCCGAAGACTCTGGTATTCAGGCCGGCTGAGGGCTACCTGCAGGCAGATAACCCAAATGTGATTACTGCAACAGTGAAACACGAAGAAAGTGGTTGGGAGGGTGGCCTAATGGTTAAGGTGTTTGCCTTACAAACACAAGGTGCAGGGTTTGAGTCTCACAAGGGATAATTGGCTAAGCTTAAAATGGCTCGCAAGGGCAACTAGCTTAGTAAGAATCTATGAATCTATGAATCTAAGTACAGTTGTGTACCTACCTTAAATGTAGATGTTGAGTGTATTCACTGTTGCGGTCATTACACTTGGGTTATCCAGCTGGCAGGCTACCCGCAGTCGGCCTGAATTTCAAAGTCCTGGTCCGGCGTCAGTTGCTGTCACCTCTTCCCTGACGTCAGTGCACCAGGGATATAAAAGATGCAGCCGACGCCATTTTCTTCAGTTTTTCTTGCCCCAGATGTCAGGTGCCCCCAAAAGGGTAGGCTAAAAATTCTGCTCATAAAAAAGCATGCACAAACATAAACATTACCTTCATCTACAAGCAAATACACCACATAGGTTGTATAGAATAGAGAAGTACAGATAAGCCCCAGCAATGAAAGGGGGATGGAGGGAGGGTTACGTGGATTGCAACAGTGAATACACTCAAACACCTAAATTTATGGTAGGTACACAACTGTACTATGTTCATCGTGTTTCACTGTTGCAGTCATTACCCTTGGCTTGAATCCCAAAGCTGAGGTTGGGTGGCTGGGCCGAGATAGAATTAGGAGTGGCTATGAGGCTTTGCAGAACTGGAGTGGCGAAGCCTGCTCTGGATTTAGAGTAAAGAGGTAAGTGCTTTTTAAAAGTGTGCACTGAAGTCCAAGTTGCAGCCTCCAAAATATCCTTGGTTGGTATTCCTCTGAGGAAGGCTGCTGAAGTGGCTGCTGCTCTGGTTGAATGTGGCCTAATGCCCTTAGGTACTGATTTGCCATGTTGTGAATAGCAGAAACGAATGCAGTGGCCTATCCATTTTGAAATAGTCTGCTTTGAAATAGCTTTTCCTTGCAATCCTGCAGCATATGCCACTAAGAGTTGCTCAGTCTTTCTGAAGGCTTTAGTTTTGTCCAAGCAGAAGCGTAGCTGGCTGTGTATGTCTAAAGAATGCAGAAGTCTCTCCCCCTTATTCTGTGAGTTTGGATAAAAGGTAGGCAAATGAATGGTTTGGTTAAGAGCCACACTGGTCACTACCTTAGGCATAAATATTGGGTTTGTCCTTAGAGAAACCCTGTCCGGATGGAAAATAATAAAAGGTTCCACAGCCATTAGTACCTGTAACTCTGAAACTCTTCTTGCTGAGGTTATTACTAGGAGCAGAGCTGTTTTCCATGATAAGTATTTTATGTCAGCTGTATTGGCTGGCTCAAAAGGAGGCAGTGTGAGCTTTTCCAAGACAAAATTGAGGTCCCATGCAGGTGTTGGGAGCTCTCCTTGGAGGTCTTATGTTTTTGGCCCCTCTGAGGTACTGCCTTAGCAGTGGATGTGAAAAAATAGGTGGATCTGTATTGTAATGAGCTGAAATGGCAGAGGCATGGATCTTAACTGATGAGAAGGATAGGCTTTTGCCCAGCATCTCAGTTAGGTATTGTAAAATCTGAGGAATATTTGGTACAAGCATGTCCATTCCTTGTGCCTGGTTCCAAGCACAGAATCTCTTCCATTTTTCTGTATAAGATTTTCTGGTGCTGGGCCTCCTGGCCTCCAAAATAACATCCATAACTGCTTTAGAGAGAGGTGTGTTCTGAATGGTTAAATTATCAGCCATGCAGCCAAGATTTAGGGTTCTGAGTTGGCTGTGCAGGATCGGATTATTTTGTTGGGTCAGCAAATGAGGAATTTGGGGTAATGTCCAGGCTGGGCCTTGAGACAAGCTCTTTAGGACTGGGTACCAGTGCTGGCTTGGCCAGTCTGGGGCAATCAGTATAATTTTTGGCTTCTCTTGTCTGACCTTTAGGAGTACCTTGGGGAGGAGAGGCAGTGGAGGAAAGGCATATACTATAAGGGTTTTCCAGCTGAATGATAGGGCATCCACTTTCCATGCTTGTTTGTGATAACTCCTTGTGCAGAATTTTTGTAGTTGGCAGTTGTGCAGGGAGGCAAATAGATCTATGTCTGGGCATCCCCATTTCCTTGTTATCATGCTGAAAATTTGTGGATCTAGTTTCCACTTGTGAGGATCCTTGAGATTTCTGCTTAGTTCGTCTGCCAGAGTATTTGTCTTTCCAGGCAGGAATTGTGCTTGCAGATGTACTTGATAAGTCAATGCTGTGTTCCACAAAGTCATGGCTTGTCTGCAGAGGGGGTAGGAATTTGTGCCTCCCTGCTTGTTTATGTACCACATGACTGTAGTATTGTCCGTCTTTACCAGCAGTTGGCCTGGATGAAGTAGATCCTTGAAGGCTGTCAGGACATTCTGAACAGCTAGCATCTCTTTTTGATTTATATGAAGATGCATTCGGCTTGCTGGCCATGCTCCCTGAATACATTTTCCTGCCATGTGGGCTCCCCAGGCATAATCTGATGCATCTGTTGTTAGTGTCTGCCTGGCCGTGGGTAGAGTGAATGGCTGTCTCTTGTTGTGGTGACAGGCCTGTGCCCACCATCGAAACTCCTGTTGCAGGCAGGGAATGAGGATAATTAATGTTTCCAGGCTGTGGCAATGTTGAGTCCAAACACTTTTTACATACCATTGTAGTTTCCTCATATGCAGTCTTGCATATGGAATTAGTAGAATGCAGGAAGCCATGAAGCCCAAAACCTGTAGAATTTTTCTTGCAGATAACTGGGTCTTTGTTGCCAACATTTCGAAGTAAGAAGTCAGTTGCCTTTGTTTGTCTGGCGTGAGATAAGCCATCTGGGCAGTTGTATTTAAGCTTGCACCCAAGAATATTATCTCTTGAGAGGGTACTAGTTTTGATTTCTTTTTGTTTACCGTGTACCCTAGGCAAATTAGTATTCTTTTTACAAACGCCAGATTGCTCAGTAGAATGTCTTTGTTCTCTGCTTGAATGAGGCAGTCGTCCAAGTAAGGGTATATTTGAATTCACCTTTGTCTGCAGAAAGCAATTACTGGTGCCAGGCATTTTGTGAAGACCCTGGGCACAGTAGATAAGCCAAAGGGCAGTGCAGAGAATTGGCAGTGTATTGATCCAGCTATGAATCTGAAGTATCGTCTGCAATTCTGTCTGATTGGGACATGCAGGTATGCCTCTTTTAGGTCCAAAGTTACAAGCCAAGCCTCCTTGACCAGCATGGGCAGAAGCTGCTGCAGAGTCAACATTATGAATTTTGGAACGTCCAGAAAAGTGTTTAGAATAGACAGGTCCAGTATTGGTCTCCAGGCTTTGTCCTTTCTGGGTACCAGGAATAGTCTTGAATAAAATCCTTGTCCCTGCTCTTGCTGTGGTACTCGCTAAATGGCCCTCATGTCCATGAAGGATGTAACTTGTTTTTGTGCCTCTGCCCATTGATTTTGTGGCAGGTCTGGCATACCTTTTGCCTTTGACAGGGTGTGAAAGTGGAACCTGTAGCCCTGGGACACTAAATTCAAGACCCATTTGTCCTGGGTGATTGTATGCCAATTTTGCGAAAAAGTGCTAGTTTTCCCCCTAAGGGGGCTGCCAAATGATAACTGCTTGGTATTGGCAGAGTAAAGTCATTGGGACTGTTTTCTATGTGGCTGTGATTTGTCTTCTCTGCTTTTGGAGGTAGAAGCACCCCATTGTTTAGGCCTGTATGAGCCTTGGGGCTGGGATCTGCTCTAGGGCGTCTGTATTTGCCTCTTTGTGGCCCGTCTGACACTGGAAAGGACCAATTCTTTGAAGGCCAGTTCCTGCTAAATCTGGGTGGTTGTACCTGTAAGAAATCCTTAACTGTCTACATAGATTTCGCTTTATCCTCCATTTTCTTCAACACCTCTTCTGCCTTAACACCAAAGTATCACACTGTAAAGGAGCATCCAATAATTTTGCTTTAACATGATCAGGCAGATTTTGTTTCTTTAACCAAGCATGCCTTCTAATGACAGTACTCGTAACAGCGGCCCTGCAAGAGGCCTCCAGTGAATCAAAACCACATTGCAAAGTATGCTTTCCCACTTGTTCAGCTGCATGCAATAAATCCTGCATTTCCTTGTTATCTGCACATTCAGAATGTCAACTTTTTCTGTTTTAGCAGTGACATTAAATATTGCTGATATTTAAGCATATGAAACTGACAATTTAAAGCCCTTACAGCCAAGGTAGCAGAAGTGTAAACTTTTTTCCCCCATCTGTCCAGTGCCCTAGAATCCCTATCAGAGGGGACAGGGTTTTTTGCAGTGGAAGTCTTGACCCCTTTGGGACCCTGAGATATAGTTTCTGGGTCAGCAGCAGGGTTTTTATATAGAAATTTGTGGGAGTCTGAAACCCTGTAGTATCTGTCTGGCTTAACCGGTGCGGGGGTAAAGAGTCAGGAGACAGGCTGGACTCCGAAAATACATCTACTATGTCTAGAACAGGTGGAATAGCAAGAGGTCTGTGCTGAGGTAGTAAAAGAAAATCTCACAGCCTTTTCTTACATTCTGGATAATCTTGGCTCTCCCAGTAAAAGTGCTCCCTCATGGTGTGAAAGGTTTCCCCAAAAAAATAATCCTCAGGAGGACAGGCTGAAGGAATACACACTTCAGCATCAGAATCCTCACAGGGAGGAAGGGAGTATCCCTGTTCCGAAGAGGAGTCAGAGGAAATGGAAACCTGATCTGAAGATTCATATTCTGTCTCTTGCCTAGGCCTCTTATCTGGAGGGGGATGGGAACCCCTGATCAAAGTAATTAGGTATTTGGCCATTTTAAGCATCTGATTTTTAGGCATGGAAGTCTGTGCAGGAGAATGCTGTACTTGTTTCTTTGTCTTTAGAGCTGCTTTAGTGTTTGCCTTTGAAGCTGAGGTTGGTTTTACATATAACTGTGTAGGTCTGAAAACACCCTCAGAAGCCGATGCCTGCTCAGCGGCTCTGGACCAATCTGAGGGAATAGTTTTCGAATGTCCAATACCTTGAGTATCCAGAGGTCTAGTCGGCTCCAAGTGGGATTCGGAAGCGGCCTGTGGCTCTGAGGTAGCAGGCGTCAGGGGCTGCGAAAGCGCCTCACTGAACTGGCGACTGGCCTAGCGGAGGCCTCGTCGTCGGTTTTTGACCTCGGATGCCTGTCCTTTTCCTTGCGCTTTTTATAAACTCCGCTCATTGGCTGTTCTGACGGCATTATATAATTAAATCTTCAGCCAAAGTAATGAAAGGCAAAATCGTACTGACGCTTAATAGTGCGTTGGTTAAATCTACTACAAAACCGACAGCTAGCAACGTCGTGGTCAGGGCCTAGGCAAGGAATACAGTATGAATGAAAATCCTTATGAGGTTTTTGCTTCCCACAAGAAATACAATTGTTAACTTTGTTAACTTTTTCTGACATCGGTCTGGAGCAAGAAAAAAGTTTCCCCAACGGGGTACTTAGCTTTAATGAAGACTTCGGATCTGAAATTCGGTTTTGAAAATCTCAGGAGTTGGCTGACCGGCACTTGTGAGCTGCTTTTGCTTTGGGCACCGCGTGGCAATAAAGACTGAAGAAAATGGCATCGGCTGCATCTTTTATACCCCTGGTGCACTGACGTCAGGGAAGAGGAGACAGCAACAAACACCGGACCAGAATTTTGGAATTCAGGCAGACTGCGGGTAGCCTGCATGCAGGATAACCCAAGTGTAATGACTGCAACAGTGAAACACGATGATCATCATCTGCAATGTTTAAAGCCAGGCGAAGGTTTGTCTGACACCAACTGACAAACTCACCAAAAATAATGGACAGTTAAGGTAGCTAAGATAAACACAAGTTAACTAAGACTACTGAAATTTAAAAAAAGTAGCAATAACTTTAACAACTTCTAACTCTAAAACTTTTTTTTTTTTTTTAAATGAAAGCAGGAAACTTTCACATATGCACACACTGGAATAAGAGGAAGAATTATAGGAGGGAGGACTTACAACTACAATATTCTAACTTCCCTGAGAAAGGTAAATATGCTTGAGAGTCCGGATGCTGAAGTGGCAAACGAGATCTGAGGTGCTTGGGTGGCTGTAGTACATTATGGGTAAGAGGGAGGAGCTCGAGAGTCAGATCCAATTCTGAAGAATGTGGCCGAGCCAGATCCGAAGGTTGGATCCTAGACCCTAACGTGAGCAGGGAAGAAGACGTCAATATCAGATATATGTTTAACCTTTTGTTTCTTTTTGCTAGGAATATTAACTCTACGTAGGTATGGTGGGTCAAATGTAGGCCTACACTCAAGTCTGAGTCCACTTCCTCCTGAAGTAGGAAGGTCAGGATCCCCTTAGGGCCTTCAGTAATTGCAAGTCTGGGTTCCCCTTGGACATCCTTACTGGATGCCTGCTGTACCTCCAAGGACCTGCTGATACCCTGATCCAAGGCAACTGCCGTTACGGATTTGGCATGTAGATCGGATGATGGCCATGATCGTGTCTCCAGCCAAGCGATCATCTCTGGACAGACATCTGGCATGGGAGGTGCAGCCAAACCTTCCAGCCTAGGTTTCTGGGCCTTCTGCTTCACTAAAGACTTGGCCTCAGACCCTTGAGGGACCCTCCATTGTTTTAGCAAGAAGTTTTAACTGTTGCTTTTCTAAGCAGATGGAGAGAAAATGTGGTCTACATTTTAAGGTTTTGGGAACAAAGGACTGGCAAATTGGGCAAGCTTTACAGTCGTTGGTACACAGAGGACAGAAAAGGCACCGTTGGTCATTGTCTTTATGTGGAATCTCGCGTCCACACTGGCATTTGCCAGTCTTGGATGACAATAAACCCTATACACAACTAAACAGTATAAGAAGGGATTCCCCAATGGAGTACTTATCTGAGATGCTGAAACTGAAAATTCTTTGGTGAGCAGACTATATGTATGGAAGAGGCTTTCTGCCTGGTGGTAAAGAAGTTCTGAGGATGGTGTATGCATACATTGCTTTTATTTACTACGTCCGATAGCAGCCTACATGTGATGTACCATGCACCCTAGGCAATAAAGCTTTTTGTATACTGGCAATGTCTGGTCACTTGGCAAGCAATCTCCTTCATGTAAAGAATACTGCAACAGCAGAATAGAAGGACATAATTATTTATGGGTAGGGAATGGAATTTAGTTTGCAATAGTGAGAATGCATCGGTACCTACAAAAGAAAATTTAACAAAAGAGGGGGTATTTTCTGAGGAAATAAATGAGAATATTTGGACTGTATGAAGTGAACACATTTAAAGGAACTTGGATATAATTTACACATTTCTCCCCAAAGTACAATAACTGGGCTAGACTAGTTAAAAATTACATTTCATGGGAACATATGTATTTGACAGGCATCAAGTAACTATTTCAGATCATGCACCAATAAAACCTAAGATAAAGGGTAATGAAGCAAAATGAAACAATGTTGTTTCCTTACTTACCTGTTAAAAAGAAAACAATTTAAGGAGTGGGCAGTGGAAATTGAGAGTTATTAAGGAAGACAGTGCAGGATGAAATGAAAATGAAGTTTAAAATATGGTAGAATATCTGAGATATAGGAAAGTAGAAAAAGGGATTATTGAGAGAGAGAGTTGACAAAGATTAAAATATTGCACATTAAGGGAAATCTCACAGAACAGGAAGGAGGCCAGATGCAGTGTGCTAAAGGGAAAATTAGGATAATTGCATACACTTTGAAAAGCTGTTATTAAGAGCACAAATACTTACCACACATAATATGCAACAGAAAGTATAAAGGGTAGTCACCAAACTTATGCAGCCTATACCTAGAGAGGTATTTTTAAAAGTTTAGGATAACTTGTTCAAAACAGAGGAATGTGGAATGCAAAATAAGGCTCAAATAGAAATACTAATGGAAGACTAACTATGCCAAGGTTAGAAGCATATGAGGGTCAGCTATTAATGTCTAAGACAGGAACAGATGAGAATTTAATAAACATGTTTACTGAAAAAAAATTATCATGCATGACATAGATAATCTTGCATTTGCATAAATGAAAAACAACACTGACACCACTTTAGTTGCAAGCATTATACAACACAGTCACCACTGAAACAACTGTAGATGCAAACATTATACATCACTTATAATCTATCTAGTCATTGTCAGTTAAGGATTATATGGCTCATTCAAATCCTGCCTCTTAAACAGTGTTCCTTCTCTGCATATATTGTTCCCACAATTCCCATTTTTCCTATGTAGTTTGCTCTGTTCCTTTTCTAAAGATCTCAATTCCAGTTGTTTTATCTCTGTTACTATATTCACTACTTCTACTAAAGTTGGTCTAGACTTTGATTACCACTTTCTAGTAACTGCTTTTTTGGCAGCCACTGTAATTAGACTCCGCAAGGCTTTACTACGTCTAGGTAATTCTGATTCTGTATCGCAGCTCAAAAAATCATCTCCACAGTCAATCCAAACCAAAACCCAGCATCTCCAACACAGCAGTCCGCAGGGAATCCCTAAAGTTAGCCAGCTCACCACACACCCAAAAAATATGTTCCCAGCCACCTTTTTCTTGCCCATCACACCTCTAACATATGGTATCCACCAGAGGAAAAATTCTTTGGAGTCTACTTGGGGTATACAAAATACCTATGTAAACACTTCCAGGCAAATATCCTAAATCTTCTAGACTATGTTGCATATTTGGGAGATATACATATATCCACCTTTGTCTCTTTGTGAATTGCTTATACAATCTCTCTTCCCAATCCTTTTTAAGCTCCTCTGATTGATTCTTATAATTATCGTGCAATATTTTCTATGCTCTATTAATCATTCCTTTTTAATGGCAGTTTTTGTTCCAGATTCTACTAAAAACTCTACCAGTGCTGGTCTTTCATTTAAGACCTCCCTATTTCTTCCTCTTTGCTGTACTTTGATATCAATCCTTGATAGGGAAGGCAATCTTGGCCTCATCCCAATCTATTACCTTTCTCTTTCTAGTTATTCACTCCCAATACCTTGGTTCTTTTGCCACTTTCTCCAATAAATTCCAGCCCCTGCCACAACAGAGTAATTTCTAATCCATACTCCTAAATACTTTATTTTATCATGTCCCCATAAATATGGAAATTGTTGGACCAATTCATGTGTGGGTGCATAATTTACCACTATTGCCTTTGTTTTCGCTTCATTAATTTTGTATTCTGAGAAGATTTGAAAAGTACAGTTTTGTACCTACCATAAATGTAGATGTCCGATAGATATGCAACTGCAGTCATAACATATGGGTTGTCCTGCCTCAGGCAGCCCTCGGTCGGCCGGATTCCAAAGTCTGGGTCCGACGTCGGCTGATGTCGCATTTCTCTCCGACGTCAGAGCAGCTGGAGTACATAAGCATCAGCCGACGCCATCTTCTTCAGTGTTTCTTGCCCCAGATGCCAGGTGCCCTCCAAGGAAGGCTGTAATCAAATTGGAAGACAAAAACAGGTTTCCAGACAAATAAGTAAGCAATAAACAGATACACCATAACAGATATCCCAGCTAAGAATAACAGGGATAGGAGTGGACCCAAGGCATAGAGGGGAAGGAGGGAGGGAAAACCCGACTGCAGGTGCATATCTATCGGACATCTACATTTATGGTAGGTACAAAACTGTACTATGTCCTTCAAGAATGCAACTGCAGTCATAACATATGGGTTGAATACCATAGCTTAGCTGGGGGAGGTGGAATGCTCTAGGAAAGGGATGGTGTGGCTATCAAACCCTGCAGGACTGCCGAAGCAAAGCCTGCTCTGGATCTGGAATATAAAGGGAGGTTGTAGTGTTTGGAAAATGTATGCACGGAGCTCCATGTAGCAGCTTCTAGAATGTCCTTTGTAGGCACCCCTCTTAAGAATGCTGTAGAGGTGGCTGTAGCTCTGGTGGAGTGTGGTCTGACATTGGCTGGCGCACGCTTTCCATGGAAGGAATAACAGAATCTGATGCAATGTCCAATCCATTTTGAAACTGTCTGTTTGGAAATTGCTTTTCCTTGTACTCCAGGGGCGTAAGCTACAAAAAGCTGATCAGACTTCCTACTGGTCTTGGTTCTGTCCAGGTAGTAGCGAAGTTGTCTGTGAATGTCCAAGGTATGCAACAGTCTCTCCCCTTTGTTCTCAGGATTGGGAAACAAAGTAGGCAGGTGAATTGCTGGATTTAAAGAAACCCTAGATACTACTTTTGGCAGAAAGGTAGGGTTGGTTCGTAAGGAGACCCTGTCTCTGTGAAAGGTTATGAACGGTGGTATTGCCATTAGGGCCTGTAATTCCGAAACCCTTCTTGCTGAGGTAATGGCCAACAGGAAAGCTGTCTTCCAGGAAAGAAATTGTAAGTCCACAGAAGCTGCTGGCTCAAAGGGAGGTAGAGTCAATTTTTCTAGGACAAAGTTGAGGTCCCAAGCTGGTACTGGTGCCTTTCTTGGGGGCTTTATATTCTTGATTCCTCTAAGAAATTGCCTTAACAAAGGATGTGAAAACACAGGTGGATCAGTGTTGTATCTAGCTGAGATAGCTGAAGCATGTATTTTTATGGAAGAGTAAGAAAGTCCATTATGTAGCATATCTGCCAAACATTCCAGAATGAGTGGAATGCTCAAAAAAGATGCATCATGACCCTTGCTGGTATTCCAAATGCGGAATCTCTTCCATTTGGCTGAGTAAACCTTTCTGGTGGATGGTCTGCGGGCTTCTGTTAGTATCCGCTGAACTTCCTTGGAGAGAGGTATTTAGAGGTTATTTATGGGATCTCCCAAGCTGTTAGCTGTAGCGTCTGGATGTTGGGATGAACTGTCCTGAAGTTGTGTTGAGTCAGAAGTTGGGGCCATTGGGGAAGGGCCCACTTTTTGTTGTGACACACGCTCCGTAGTAGTGGGTACCAGTGTTGTCTTGGCCAGTCTGGAGCTATTAGGATCCCCTTGGGCTGCTCTGCTTTGATCTTTAGTAATACTGTGGTCATCAGTGGCAGAGGTGGAAATGCATAGATTTTTAGGGAGCTCCA
This sequence comes from Protopterus annectens, assembly GCF_019279795.1. Classification (NCBI taxonomy): domain Eukaryota; kingdom Metazoa; phylum Chordata; order Ceratodontiformes; family Protopteridae; genus Protopterus; species Protopterus annectens. The sequence continues at coordinate 1,967,975,072 of NC_056729.1, forward strand.
GCTGAATGAGAGAGCATCTATCTTCCATGCTTGTGGATGATATGTCCTTGAACAGAACTTTTGTAGGTGATGATTGAGGTGTGAGGCAAATAGGTCTACGTCTGGCCTGCCCCATGTCGAGATGAGTCGTATAGATTTCTAGATGTAACCTCCATTCGTGGGGATCTAGGAAATTCCTGCTTAGACTGTCCGCCAGAACATTCTCTTTGCCTGGAACAAACAGGGATTGTAACTGTATGTTTAGGCTCAGTGATTTCTCCCAAAAATTCATTGTCAGTCTGCAAAGGGGGTAAGAATGAGTGCCTCCCTACTTGTTTATGTAACACATCACAGTGGTGTCTGTCTGTATTAGCAGGTGGCCTTGTTGAAGTTGTTGCCCAAAGGCCTCGATGGCATGCATTACTGCCAGCATTTCTTTTTGGTTGATATGCAGATGTGCTTCCTTTGGAGACCATTGTCCTTGAATACATCTGCCCTCCATGTGCGCCCCCCATCCAAGGTCTGAGGCGTCTGTGGTCATGGTCTGTGTTATCTGCGGTTTTTTGAATGACATATCTGTGTTTAACTGGCTTGCTGAGGCCCACCATAGAAATTCCTTTTGAAGACATGGAATGAGTGGTATGGTTACCTCTAGGTTGTTGCTGTGTTGAGACCATAAGCTTTTTAGGTACCATTGAAGCTTTCTCATGTGTAGTCTTGCTAGTGGAACCAGGAGAATGCAGGATGCCATGTAACCCAGGGCCTGTAGGAATCTCCTTGCAGTCATCTGGGTGAGCTTTGCTAAATTTTTGAAGTAATGAGTTAACTTCTTTTGCTTGTCTTCTGTCAGGTAAGCCATTTGAGAGGCTGTGTCTAGTTTGGCTCCTAAGAAGGTTATTTGCTGGGATGGCTGAAGTCTTGACTTTTGAAAGTTGACTGTGTATCCCAGAGCTTGTAGCAACTGTATGACATAATTCAAGTTTTTTGTCAAAATTAGTTTGTCGTCCGCTTGTATGAGGCAGTCGTCCAGGTACGGGTAAATATGAATTCCCTGGAGCCTGCAATGAGCAATTACTGAAGCCAGGCATTTCGTGAATACTCTGGGCGCAGTAGGCAAGCCAAATGGCAATGCTGAGAATTGATAATGCTCTGGCCCTGCAAGAAATTTGAGGTATCTTCTGCAGCTGTGTCTGATAGGGACATGCAGGTATGCCTCCTTGAGGTCCAGAGTAATCAGCCAAGACCCCTATCCAGCATGGGAAGGAGTTGCTGTAGAGACAGCATTTTGAACTTTGGTACTATGAGAAAAGTGTTTAAAGCGGACAAGTCCAGTACTGGTCTCCATTGAGTTTCTTTTCTTGGAACAAGGAACAGTCTTGAGTAAAACCCCTGACCCTGTTCTTGTTGTGGAACTTTTTCTATTGCTTTGATCTGAGCAAGCAGGGAAATTTGCTTGATAGCCTCTGCCCTCTGATGTTGTGGAAAGTTTGGCATGCCTTGTTTTCTTGGCAAGGTATGAAAATGGAACCTGTAACCGTGGTCTATAATGTCCAAAATCCATTTGTCCTTTGTCAGTTTGTGCCAATTGCTTGAAAACAGAGATAATTTTCCACCCAAAGGAGCTGCTGCTTGCTCCTTGGTCAGCGGAACTAGAGGAAAGTCATTGAAATTGTTCCTGTGGGGCAGGAGAAACCCCTGTGTCACTTCTTCGGTTTGCTGGTTGCCATTGTCGTCCTCTGTAGGATCCTCTGTATTGTCCTCTTCCTCGGGCACGCCTGTTTTTGCCCCTTTGAAATCTTTCAGGATTATGAAAGGACCAGTTCTTAGAAGGCCAATTCCTGCTGAATCTGGGTGGCTGAACCTGGAGGAAATCTTTGACTGTCTGAACTGACTTGGCTTTTTCCTCAATGGACTTTAACACATCTTTAGCATTAGCACCAAAAAGCTTGTTCTTTTCCAAAGGTGCATCAAGAAGTTTGCCTTAACCTGATCTGGCAAAGGTTGTTCTTTTAACCATGCATGTCTACGAATGACCGCCCCTGTCATAGCTGCCCTGCATGAAGCCACCAATGCATCATATCCACACTGCAGAAAGTGATTGCTAACTTGCTGAGAGTTATGCACAGCCTCCTGCAAAGACTTCCTATCTAAAGGTTCAGGAGAGGCCAAAGTTTTCTGTAAATCATCTAACATGAAATCCTGATATTGAAACATATGAAAGAGACAATTGAGAGCTCTCATAGATAAAGTAGTGGAGGTGTAAACCTTCTTTCCCCATCTCTCTGAGGACCTTGCTTCCCTGTCGGAAGGCAAAGGGTTTTTGGAGGTATAGCTAAGGGTCTGTGTTGTGGCTTTTTAAGGAAGGTTCGAAGGCGCTTTCTGGAATCAGAATATTCCTGGCCTTGCCACTTAAAATGTTCCCTCATGGAATGCAGAACTTCCCCAAAAGAAATATCCTCAGGAGGAGAGGCCGAGGGGATGGAGTCCTCTGCATCTGAATCCTCGTAGGTCTGGAAGGGCTCTTCCTGGCTTTCGGAGTGAACAGAGTCCTCAGAATCTTCATCTGAAGGAAGAGGGTCAGAGGGTTCAACCCTGGGCCTCTTATCAGGAGGAGGCTGGGATCCTCTCTCAGGATGGGCCTGGGAACCTCTGATCATGGAAATTAAATCTGCGGCCATAGCCATGATTTGAGTTTCAGGAGTAGGCTGAGGTAAGGTTTTAGCAGTAAGGTGCTTGGACTTGCTGGCTGCCTTGGCACGTGTGTAGGCCTTGATAGACATGGACATGGGAGGCCTAGCAGCTCCACGTGCAGGAGTGACCTTATCAACAGCAATGGTCTCGGGCATTTCCTCGGTTTCAGTATCCGGGTGAAGTCAATAACTGGCGTCTGAGTGGCCTCCGGTATCGGAGGAATCTGTAATGCGGTGTCTTCGGTTCGGAGCAGTGGAATAACCGCCTCCGAGGGAACCGGAGCACTCGCGGTAGATTTTGGCGTGGTGTCGGTAGAAGACGCGGGCCGAGGATGTCGGTCCCGGTCTTTCCGTTTCTTAGGAGTCTGCGTTGTCGGTTGTTCCGATGGCATTGTATAATCAAATTTTTCGCCGAAAAAGTCTTCAGCGAACTCCGCCCGGTGCCTGAGAGTGCGCTTATTGAAGCAAGCACAGGCGGCACAGGTCGAGACGTCGTGGTCTGGGCCAAGGCAAGGGAGGCAGTAAGAGTGGAAATCCTTATGAGGTATTTGTTTACCACAAGACAAACAATTATTTACTTTTTCAGTAATTTCTGACATCGGCTGAGGCAAGAAAAGGTCCCCAATGGGGTACTTAGCTTTTTTGATGACTTCGGTTTCGAAAAATACAGGAGCTGACTGACCGGCACTTGCGAACTGCTTCTGCTTCGGGCACCGCACGGCAAGAAAGACTGGAGAAGATGGCGTCGGCTGATGCTTATGTACTCCAGCCGCTCTGACGTCGGAGAGAAATGCGACATCAGCCGACGTCGGACCCAGACTTTGGAATCCGACCGAGGGCTGCCTGAGGCAGGACAACCCATATGTTATGACTGCAGTTGCATTCTTGAAGGACATCTGTCTTAAAATGTTCCGCAACACTGTAATGTCCCATTCTGGTTTTGTCATGCATAAAATAATATCATCTGCAAATAGAGCCAGCTTTTCCTGACTACTATACCAATTATATCCTTGAATTTCCGAGTCCCTTATTTTCATTGCCAACAACAAAGGGGAATGTGGACAACCCTGCCTGGTTCTTCTACTAACTTTAATTTTCGCCTCATATATACTCCTAATCATTATAATTCTACCAGGGAAAGAAAATGCTTCCATTGCTCTGCTCAAGAAGTCCCAGTCTACTCTGTGAAATACTTTCTCTGCATCAAGACCCACCAATAACAATGGTATTTTCTTTCATTCTGCTCCCCTCTGGATCATCAGTGTCCTGTCAATATTGTCAAATGTTTGTCAACCCTCCACAAAACCACAGTGACCCAGATCTATCAATTTTTGTACCACTTTTGCATTCTTCTAGCCATTATAGACAAACACTTTATAATCATGGTTTAGTATTGAAATATGCCTGTATGAATTTGGATAAAATAGATTTTTACCCTCTTTAGGCATTATCGTTACCACCGCCTTCTTCATGGATGCTGGTACTTCTCCTCTTAAAATACTGTTAAACAAAACCTTTCAGACCTTTATCAGTTTTTTCCCTCCTAGCTTCCAACCTTCCACAGGCATACCATCTATTCCTGGGGACCTTCCTGTAGACTGGTTATGCATAGCCATTTTTATTCTCATCTCCTCCTATCCTGTTAGTAATAGAGTCTCATCTACTCTACCCTTGGCGTATTTAATTATTCCATAAACATTTCCATTTGTATCTTTTCTTGATTTCCATATTTCTCTGCTTTATACAAACTGTCATACAATTTACAAAATATTTCCAATACTTCTACAGTGTCTCTTATCATCCTTGTTATAGGCTCCCTAAGCTTGGTGACAACCCTTTCCACTTTGATGCCAGAGGCTTTGTGCTAAAAGTTTTTTTGCTCTAGAATTATCAAAAAACAGTTGCTTAACAGCAGTCTTTCTAAATTTGTGCATATTATCGCGGTAATCCCTTATTTTCTGTTTAACATTCTGTGGTTGCTTCTTTTCTTATTCTGGAAGATCCCCCCCTATTTTGCAATACTTTAACATTTGTCAGTCCCTCTAAATAATTATTGTTGCTTCTTAGCCATATCTCCCTTTCCTTTATTCGAATCCATCCTAGTTTTAAACTCCACTTTAATTTTATCCTACTCCCTAGTTATATTTTCAGAAGAAATTTCTACCTTCCCTAGAAGCTCCTGAATTAATTCCAAAACCCATTCCTTAAATTCCTCTCTTTTTAGCAGATAGGTGGGAAAGTGCCAGTGTCCCACTCCACTTCATTACCTTGTGTTTATATCCTAGCCATTACTAGCGCATGATCTGAAATAAATAGTTATTGGGTGCATTTCAATACCTTCAATTAAATGCACATGTTCTTGTGAGATACAAATTCTATCCAGCCTAGCCCAGCCACTGTACCCAGGTGAATAACATGTAAATTGACTCCGAATTCCTAGTACTGGATTCACATCCTCCATGCCAAACACTTCCACAAATACCTTCAAAAATCTACTTCCCCTGTCACATTTTCCTCCCAGGACCCCAGACACAGCCCCACCGCTGCAAACCAAATCCCAGTCTCCACTTACAAGTAATATTCCTTGCCAAAAGCTGATTATCTCAGAACTTTCCCAAGCTCCACTACAGCAGTTTTAAGTGGAACGCAAATGCATGCCAGTGCAATCCTCATCCATTGCCAGCAGCCCCCCAGTACTATAAATCTCCATTTATGTTTTTTTCTTCTTCCATCACCACTGGAGAGCTTCTCCTGCAATCAATATAAGTACTCCTCCTTTCTTCTGCCCCAGACATTCCGCTGAAAACGCATCCCGAAAACCTCTCTCCATCAAACTCGCATGTTCAGTTCCCTCCAGGTGAGTCTCCTGCAGCACAGCCAACTGCACATTTTTTAATACAGTTCACTACTCTTTCTTTTTTATATTAATCTGTAAGACCATTCAGATTGAAAGACATTACAGAAAGCATCATTTTCTTATATATATTTATTATTACCACTTTTATGTACAACTTTTTTGTTAAATGTCTAGTTTCAACTTTTATGTTACATGCATATGCTGTTCAGCAGGTTAGTCTTTTATGCAGTTGTTTCTTGTCATATCCATTTGAGCCTATGCCGCATCTTGCATATCATTTTTTTTAAAGCCCTCAAACAGAATCCCCCCCAAAAAAAACCTATTAAGTTAATAATCGCTCACAAAACTATGTACATCTTCAAGTATTGAACTTTTACTTCCTAATAAGAACAAGAGTTGATAGCCACACACACAGGCTGCAGTTAACCACACATACAGGCTACAGTTAACCAAAAAGAAATGTTAGTCATGCTAAGTTGCACGGTAGAGCTCCTGCTATTAGTAAGTGCTATTTGATTCTATCTTTATAGCTCTCCCAGCTAAAAAAAAAACACTTGAATGCTTTCAGTAAACATTTTCGCTAAGCAGTTTCTCTTTACCAAACTGTCTTCTAGTAACATGTAAACCAAACTCAAAACTACTAAGGGTACCATACCCGAAAAAAAGCCCTATAATATTCAATATTTTTTCATTTACATGCTTTTTAAAAAACTCACTACTGTATAATGTCTAGGATTTTAACCCAGTCATCTCCCTATGCAAACATTGGAAAAAGCACACTGATTTTTCTTTTGTCATACTCTTAACTAGACCTTTCCTCTTTCCCCCACTTCTCCTCTCTTCCTTCTTTTTTACACTGCACTACCTAAATTTCTTAAAACTGAAGAAAAAGACAGAAGGAGAAAAAGAAAAAAAAAGCTCCTGTTTATATTATCCCCACTGCATTTAAAAAAATTACAAAACTACTTCAAATTTAATTGGTTTTGTCTCATCTTTAAAGCCCTCTTAGCTGGGAAAACCCCGATTGCTTTCAGAGAACATTACTCAAGAGCAAATTTCTCTTTTCATTTCCCTTAGCCAATCCCCTTCCACCAGACTGTCTCCAGTTCCTCTATCAGTGTTCTCCATGGAGACATGAGAACCAGAAAGCCAGGTTTCTCTTTATCAGATTGTTTCCATGGAAACCTGAAGAACTGCAACTGAGTATAAGTGCATTTGACAGAAAAAAAAGCCTCATAATATTAAATATTGTTTTTCATTTACTTGGTCTCTCTCTTAAAACTAATCAATCTAAGGTCCTTAATACAGTCATTTCCCCATGCAAGAATGAAATCACATTAATTTTTTAACTTTGTCATGCTTAACCAGTTTTTTTTTTTTGCATTGCCTATATTTCTCAAAACTGTACAAACCAAAAGAGAGAAGAGGGGAGAAAAAGAAAAACAACTGCATCTGTTTACAATCCAATTACACTTGCAAAGAGCATGCAAAGAAAACCATACATCAGTATTACAGTACTATTAAGAAAAGAAAATGTTTTCTTTACTTACAGTTAGTGTTCTCTCCTCCCCAAAGCATTTTTCCAAACATTAATGACATGAAGTAGGGCATATACTTTAAAGTCCATCACAAATCCAAGAAATTTTGAAAAAGTCCATTACCAAATTTTCTTGTTCTATCATATCTCACAAACATAATTACTGCACTGTAATCCCAACGTTGAGTCACTGGTTTTATTACTGTTCTCCATCTCCCACTTCCTGTCTCTGCTTAACTTCCAACACGCATTTCGATTCTTCTAGTCAAATCTCGTGCTCCCTTCCTTCTCTCCAACATTTTCTACAGAAATACTGGAAAAGGTTTCACAGGTACAGTCTCTCTGTGGCCCTCCTTACCAGAAGAACGAACAGCAGAATCTCCCCGTCTCACAGCTCACCTTTTGTTGAACAGACATTTGTATTTTCTCCTTGGCATGCATTTCATCAAAAATGATTTTGTCCCTCCAGGGAAGAATACCTTAAAGACAGCTGGACACAGCAGCTTGAATCTCATACCTATGTTTAGACATTCCCTGAATAGTATAATGAATTTACTCCTCCTCTGCCTGGTGTCCAATGAGTAGTCATTCTCCACAAATACTCTGCTGTCTCCCACTTTTAGTATTTTTTCCTTCTGCCAAAGTTTTGACATTGCATCTTTACTATTAAAGGTCTAGGTTCCTTTCTTGGAGCTAGGTTTGGAGCATACACACCATTCCATTATTTTTTTGAAACATCTCTTCCTGAGCGTTCTCATATTGAGCCAGCCTTTTCTTCATTTCAACTTCAGATGAGATGATAAAGCTGCAAAAATCTGAATATATGTTTAAAGCTTCTTCCATTTTTTTCCAGCCTTTTGTTGTCTGTGTTGATATACTCCATCAGTGTTTTGCTTAGTTTAACCAGGTCTGTATGCAGATGTCGTGCATCTAACTCTAGGTTACTGGAAGTCATGTCTGAAGGTTGCATTGCTTTTTGCTGAATAGTTATAGAACTTTCCCCAGTCAGTGTTTCTTTATTACTTTTTCTAGCTGATTTTCCAGGTCTTCTGTATTTCTTTATTCCTGGCATCCAGGCAGTACACTTACTAGTCAGTTACTGAAATTTATCCATAAACATCTACCCACGTTCTCTGCTGAGTTTCTGTTTTCACACTGGGAGCGCTAGAAACAAGCTGCTACCCAATATGCAGTCATCTTGGAAGTCCATTACATTGAAATAAAAATGTTAATGTTTAATCAACAGAGAAGCCTACATGAATAGATGGTACTTCTGTGGAGGTTTTTGGCTGTTGGAACATAAAAAAGTGATAATGATCTGAAAAATGTTAATAGTACTTTAAAAAAAGGAAAGTGCCAAAATCTTGGAAGAAAGTTGTGGTGGCTGTATTACTTGCAGAGGATGAAAACCCATCAGACAGGTTCATAAAGACTCATTTCATTTTTTAAAACCATGACTATAAAGTGTTTATGTCTGTATTTGCCAGGAAAATGGCAAAGGTATTGCCAAAATTGATCAATATGGATCAGTTTGGTTTTGTGTTGGGGATGTAAACATCTGACAACATAATTACCAGCCCAATGATAATCCAGAGGGAAGCAGAGTACAAGAACACTGCTATTGTCGGTGGGTCTTGATGCAGATAAATCATTTAATACAGTCAGATGGGATTTTATGAGTAGGGCAAAGGAAGCATTTGCATTCCCTAACAGAAAAACAGGGTTAATTAGGAGGATGTATGAAGGGTTGGGGGCAAGAATTAAGCAAGAAAAAATCCTTGCAGGTAAGCTCTTCCTCCTTTATTTGCTTTATTTTCTTTGCCGATGGTTGTAAATGTAAAGTGTCCATAACTTCAAGGATATAATTGGTATGATACACAAGAAAAGTCTGGTTTCATTGCAAATGGTATGTTGCACTTATTGAACCCAGAAATTGTTATTTTGGGACATTTTCAGATAGTTTCAAGTCTTTTTGGAATATAAAATTAAAAAGATAAAACAAGGACCATAACCCTAAAATATGTAACAAATTAGATACACAATACCCAAATTAGACATAAGATGAAGCACTTAACTGCAAGGTTTAGGAATAATCATGGCAACCAAGTAAATGGTGGAATAAAAACATAACTGAGAAATTGGAAACTATTGACTATGGATATGGACAGTAGGATACAAGCAGTGAAAACATGTCTAGCTCCTTTAGTTTTTATATATTGGTCAGGCATATTTTTATCAAGCAGGGCAGAAGTTGTGGATGAATTTATTTGGGAGGGAAAGAAAAAAAAGGGTGCAGTGGGATAAGTTGATTCACCCCAAAGAACAACCTGATTTAGTATTTTCCGAGATGAAGGGATATGTTTGAGCTATGCAGTTAGGGCTCATATAACACAAACAGAAGTTTATAAATCAGAGTATGAAGGAATGATGAAATAAGGTGTAGTTCTAGAAATGAGACAGTAGGATTTTGATGCAAGTCCTTAAGAAAAGCAACAGCCATTCAGAATATTATATTCATAAAATAAAGTATTATCAGAACTAAGTCAACACTGGAATGGAGAAAGGAGATTTTATTAGTAGGGATACTGAAAAAAATTAAGAAGGGTCGGGAATTTCCTGCCAACAATTAACAAAGGAACCATGATACTGAGAAAAATAACTAGAGATGCAAAGGTAATTAACTGAGATGAGGCAAAGCAGAAGTTTGGACTACATGTTAAAGACTGCATTCTCTATTCATTACTGATAAGAGTATGGGCAACAGAAAGGGACAGGGGGAGTGGCATGTGAAATTTAGCTGAATCTAGACCAGATTTAAAAGGGATAATTAGTAGGGCATATAAAATACTGCACATCTATAAAAATAAATCAGAGGTTAAAAAAGACTGGGAAGAGAGACTGAAAAAGCAATTTACAAAGGAATAATCGGAGAACATCTATATGACTTTCAAATGTACAAACTCTAGAAGACTCATCTATCAGGGGACAAAAATCTGTGAAGTTTGTTTGGGGTATAAAAACACCTATACTCAAAGCAGACTTAAGAGAATTTTTTTTCAAGTAGATTGCAAATGTGACAGAGATAACTGGAAACATTTTTTTTTTTTTTAATTTAACAAGTTGGCAAATTTAAAAAAAAATCCTAGAGAGTACTCTGCCAGAAATGTTGAAGAAACAAACAGCCAAAACTAAGGAAATGACTACTTAAAGCTAGGACATAGGATCTGAATTGCCTGGAAATAGTAAGGTCTTACTAAGTTTAATACTATTAATAGAATATGGAAATAAAAATCTAAACCAAGTACTGAATATTGTAAATGAGATTAAGGAATGGAATGAATTGTATAAAGTAAATGGAATTTGTGGGAATTCATGCAGAATAATGCTCAGGAGGATTTGTAAAGTTTAAGGGAGGCCATTAATTGAACAATTTATATAATGTTAGCATGAATGATAATTTTAAAAAGAAAGCATATGTATATTGCATGAAAATGATGAAAAATGTTACTCAGGTTTGTTTTCGTTTCTATTAGTGTGTGTGGGCTACAACTGTATAAAGATCTTTAAAAATAATGAAATACAGTTTCTGGCAGACCAAAAGAAAAACATTAGATGAAAATGCTATGCCTTTAACTTTCATGTAATTTAATCAATAAATCCCCAGGAATTCTTGTGGATAATTAAAGGAGAAACAAGGCTTCAAGTTGCTAAGGGTAATGATTCCATACTGTCTGAAGCAGTCATACCAAGTACACTGTAAAGTAGGAGTAAAGCAGAAGGTGACTACCCTAGTTCACAGAACAGTCAAAAATGTATGGCTGGGTTGAACTGTGTGAAGGAGAGATGAATGGGCTGTAGAAGGAAAAACTGAATTGATTACAAAAGATAAAGTGTCAAGAATGGAGGTTCTAAACCACACTTAGCAAAAAACATAATTTTAACTTAATCTTGCATGCAGACTCTTAGAATTCACTCAGTGGCCACACTGTTTCATGGTGTGACAGAAAAGCAGCAAATTTAGAGTTTCTCTCTAACTTAAACTGTGTCGCATAAAATGCTACTTTGCTCTACCTTCCACCATTAAACAAGCTCACTTCACTAAAATTTTTGCCCAAGTCACTGTTCTTCAGTTCTCATCAGTAGCGACTACATATGATTTTTTTTTAACTCAACCAATTACACAATTCTAAGGATCTTGAATAAAGATAAGGTTATCAGTGGAGTACACTGGTACTAAGACTGCCAAAATCCATTAATTTTCCTTCCATTTCTGCTGCATCCAGGAGGGGAATAAATTACATGTGTGTGGGTTAAGGGGAGTAAAGGCAGCCCTTCATACAGACACACACACATTATATATATATATATACACACA
>NC_056729.1:1967989009-1968069009 GCF_019279795.1 Protopterus annectens
TGCAATAACTACATAAGACGACTACTGAAAGGGATTTACCGGAGTTTCACACTTTTTCAAATGGACTTCCTTATGTGCGGTTGCTTTCTATTATAGTTTTAAAATAGTTTCAAGTTCTTTTTTTTTTTAGTACCACATCTGATTATATGTCACTTTTTTAATGCAGTAAGGGTCATGTTAAGATCTTTTAGGCTATGCTTTCCTTATATATTTTTTGAGTAATGTTATTTTATATATGTTTTGTTCTATAAGTCAGTTTGCTTAAAATGCTGCTTTTCAACTGATAAGGATTCTTTTGTTATTCATTTTAATGTTCATTTGTTTATTCTAATTCTGCTAAAATCCATTTCTAAGGGTTTGGTTTATATAGCTGCAATCAATTTTGTGGTGTATGTGATGAAGTTTAATTTTTTTTTCTTTTTGTGAGTGAATGGAGCAAAGTAACAGACACTGGGAAAAAGTGAGAAACAACTACGCACTGTACCAACACGTTGTTAGTGTCGCAGTTGGAATGCATAATAATTATATATATATATATATATATATATATATATATATATACATATATATATATATATATATATATACACACACACACACACACACACACACACACACACACACACACACACACACCTGTACATTTATATTGTACAATATAATCATACAGTATCACTGTGTGTGTGTATGTATGTATACATATTATATGCATAAACACACACATATGTATTTATAATCCTTTGGATGAGACATTACACAAGGTCCCATCTACTTGAGTTGGTGGTATTTCAAGTGGATGTAAAAGATCTCATTTCAAGTGGATGTGAAAGATCTACTGAACAGAGTAGGGGAAGTTCCCAGATGCCCTGGACAAATTTCCCCTCATAGTTGTAAAGCACCACATAGCATCTCCATTGAAAATGGGCTACTAGTCTATTGGAACTAACCAGATCAACAAGGGATATGCAAAATGTTATGCAATACAAAAGATGACGATCTCAAACATCACCAGCATACACACCATTAAATCTACACACCAGAAGCTAGGTACCTTTACAGGATCAATGGATTCCTTACAGATACTGCAAGAAAAACTCTAGCCACCACCTTCTTATTGCCACCTCTCTCATATGCTGCTCCTTTCCTAACAAACTTAAAACCATACTTAAAGAAACTTGCCTCCTGCTACAACAAAATAGCTAAATTGTTCACCAATCTCCCTCATAGGATCCACCATTGTCATAGCTAAAAAGTAATTAAACTGGCTTGAGCTCCACAACTACCCAACATATTCACAACTAACAGCAGCACACAAACTCATTCATTATTCAGAAAAATGCCCTACACTACATAACTTGTTACTGCCCTACCATCCAGCAAGGGACCTCTGTTCTAGTAACAAATTATTATTTACAAAAAAGTCAAATAATGTTACAGGAGACTAGCTCTACTCCCAGTACTTTGCTAAACTCTGGAACAGTATCCCCACACAAATAAAACTCTCTAACTCAAAAGTTGTAAGCCACTGGTTAAACGGCATCCAATCCTGGTCCTACACATGCTCATCACAAGGTTGAAACTTCGTGTTAACCAAATACTCTCCTTAAACAGAATACACTCAACCTCTCACTGAAATGAGAGAACAATTTTTATACATAACTGCTGCCTGTACAATCCACTAAGCTGCATGTGGGCTTTCTCTTTAGTAACTTCCATCTCTGCAAAATCTTCGAATGTATTAATGTAACTGCAGTTTATGTATAAATGTAAACAGAAATGTAACTACTCTGTGCTTAAATGGAATTTAGTACAATGCAAATTAAGCAAATGAAGCTTTTCTTCCTGGGCCTCTGCTAAAAATCGGTATTATCCAGTCGGACTTTCCTGATAAACAACAAACAATAATAAAAAAATTCAAAGAAAAAAAAAATTATATATATATATATATATATATATATATATATATATATATATATATATATATATATATATATACACACACACACATACAACACACACACACACACACACACACACACACACACACCTTTTACTCATCTGTTAACCAGAGTCTGATTACGTAACTTCAAAATTAAGACTACAAGACAGAGCTTGATAGCAGCTTACAGCCTAACATCCCATTATGCTAAACTGCCAGTGTTTCATATTTAAACGCGGTCCAAAGACAGCCCTGCACTGGTTAATCTTGCTAAACACATTCTAATTCAAAGAGTAGTATTTTTTGTTCTCATCAACTGCTGTAGTTCATAAAAGGTTTTGACTCTCTCCCGTCTTGACACTATCTCAGCTGACAGGATTTACCTTTATTTTTTTAAGAAAAGACTTGGCTCAAATCATATGAGCAAGACTCATACCAATCAATCAATCAATAACCCACCAGATAAGCACATCATACACTTAACACCTAGAGCAGATGATTATGAATAAATCTGCAATGTATTAAATAAAGCAATAAATTATAAACAAAGGAGGAAAGTTTAAGGCAGAATCCATTAAAATTCTTCCAAAGCCTGAATATTTGAGCAAAAAGAAATGCCTTCTAGTTTCCTTCATTAAAATATACTACAAATCATCTAATCAAATGAAGGAAATGAGCTTTACAGAAACATTAGTGAAGTCAAGTAGGCTCATACTTAATTTACCCAGTGACCTTCACATTTTCATGCATAAAAAGTGCACGAAAATCAAACCTTCAGATTAAGAAACAAAAACATATTATTGCCCAAAAAAACTGCAAAGGGAATATCACTTTACAAAACCACAATAACTTAAAAGCCTAAAATGTGAATGCATAAAGCAAAATGCACAAACAAAAACTGCATTAAAAATGTAGACTAAAGACATGAGCTAACTCCATAACAAACTATAAATGCGAATAAAACTTGAAACTGTATGGAACGTTCATACTTTTCAACAAGATAAATTACAGATAGGGCACTGAAAACACCTAAAAGATCTTTCGAGTCAGACTCTTGCAGCAATATAAAAATGGATCAAGTAACACTTGCCTTCCACTAGCCCCACTGACACTGGCTGTCATGATAGGTCTCACACACAAAGGCAACCATTACCCCCATATTACCTTTAATGCTTGTGTGATAAACATACTTAAAAATAAAATATCTACCACTATTAACAATATTAAGAATGGCAATACTGTGCAATACACTTAAAAATACTGCAAATGCCCTTATACCCACATACAGCAACAAGTACAGTAACATTCTAAACATGGGAGAACTAAGTAAAACGGTAACCCAATTATTGCAAGTTTCTCTCATTAAAATTCTATGGTTATACTGTGCACTTCATATGTAATATGTATTTCATCCTCTGAGAAAGATCCTTACAGTGGTATAACAGATAAGTAAAATCATACGCAGTAGGATTGTATCACTGCCAAAGGAAGCAGAAATATGACAATAGGACCTCCAGTAGAACTACCCTGTGAAAGCCTGCCCAGTCACTATCCTGTGCCTATAGTTTGCAGTGTTTTGCACATGTGCATATCACTGCAAATGCCACAGTTTCTAAAAACTTCAGTGTCAAAACATTTTTCAAACATTCAGCTAATGTGTCAGCAGCTCTGGACAAAGTGATTTCAACACAAGTCTGCCATGATAGAGCCCATTCACTTTTTACTGGTCATCTTATGAAAGGAAATGAGCTTGTCAAGCAAGGAATTCATGAGCGGACAGTGATCCGCTGTGGTGACCCCCTAACCGGGAAACGCCGAAAGAAGTCGTCGTCTCACTTGTCTTTAATGAAAGCTACAAATGCAATTTGTTGATGATGTCCACCACCATTTGTCTACGACAGGGGGTCACAAACTCTATAAAGACCACAAGAGTTGTATGAGAACTAGCAGTCAGCTGATGGCCTCACTCTCCAAAATGAAAAAAAAAGAATAGTTAGTGCAGTTAGAAATGTACTGGGGTAGCTTTCCTCGACTCGAATTGGTACTTACATATAATTGCAACCAGATTTTGCGGCATCTTTTACTTTTTTTGACTTTTACTAAAACAGCATCACTGAAGTGTAATATGGAAGGGAAGATTGCCAGAAAGTCTGCTGGGATATCGATGGTTTTAAAAACTATTAAGACTTATAATTTTAAGATTTGTGGGTAGCGTCTTTTAAAGACGTCAAACGTTGAGAATTCAGCGATCGCAGTGGTTGCGTGTGTACGTATGTTGGGCTGAAAGGAGTGTGGGCGTTAGCGTATGATATTATACACACGCAGAGTTTAAACAGATTTGGTGCTTTCGTACTGTGGAAAGGAGTTCTTGTGGCGAAGGATTACTTCTCAGCGTTAACTTGTTCTTTTTGGATGTTAAAGTATTATGAAGGTTAGAAACAGGTTTTCTGTAATGTTTTTGTAGTCTTAGGTAGGTTTATCATTGAAACTGCTGATAAAATAATAAAGGTTTGAAAACAGATTTCCTCCTTTAACAACACAGCATGTGAAAGGAATGCATTTAAAGTCGAATGGGACTTGGTTAACTGACATGAGATGCTGGCTGTAAAAGGGAAACCTATTTTCAAACCTTATTTTTTTTAGCCATTTCAATGATAAACCTTCCTAAAACTACAAAAACATTACAGAACACATCTCTAACCTTCATAATACTGTATTGCTACTACCTGACCTAAACAGAAGCAACTAGCATTATCGCAAAAATCTGGTTGCGATAATATGCAAGTACCCTAGAATTATGTTCGAGAGTTGTTGGAGGCCTGAAGACCACAAGTTTCAGATCCGTGGTCTAAGCACATCCAGGATAGAGGATTACTCCCTTGTTGTGGAAAGGAAACAAAGCAATACTGAGTGATTCAAGGAAACAGGTTACAGCTTAAGGCACAAAACACAATTCAGTCCTTATAAGTGCTTTGTCCATGTGTAAAACTGGTGTGTAACCCTTGCACATAAACTCTTGTGTAAGGAGCAAGTTACCTCAGATCAAGTTTGGCTGCCAATAAAAAGGAAATTTAAAATCATAAAGGGGTTGATGCACAACTTATCGAACAAACACTTCCCACCAGTGAAGAGAGTGAACAAGAAAGAAACGACCTTCAGGAACCAAGGCAAGGTCAGTCATCTCAGAATGGAAACATAAGAAGAAAACTAAGCATACAAAAAAATAAGAAGGGGGGTGGTTGAGGAAGGACAAACAAAAAACACAGATCTATCATTGTGGTGTGTACATAACTTTAATATCTGATATTGCCTTTTCCGTCCATTCCTCAACGTTTGGGACAGTCGCCAGTGACTTTCTCACTTGGGAGGCCTTATGGAAGGATATTCGCAAGCACAGCTGAACCAAAGGAGGCTCTAGATCTGGACTGCATGTATATCCTATTTATAGTTCGAGATGATGGTATGTACCTTGGACCAGGTAGATGCAGTGCATACATCATCGACTGAACACTAGACAAGAAGACTGTAGATGAAATCATAGATCTGGTGGAATGAGCCTTTGGAAGTTGAAGGAAGTGGTAATCCTCTTTCTTGTTTCTTGATAAACAAGGGAAATGCACTGTGACAACCAGCAAAAGAAGGTGACCTTAGACATTGCTTTTCCTAATTTAGTAGAAGAGGAGGATACAAATAGCTTATCAGATTTCCTCAAAGGTTTTGTTTGAAGCCAGCAAATGCAAGGTATATTCACTCTTGTTCGAAATATTTGGGAAGAACACTGGAAGATTTATGGACTGATTAATAAATGATTCGGAAGCCACCTTTGGAAGAAAAAAAGAGACTGGTTTTCATGGAAACTCTGTCCTTGTGAAACTTAAGCTGTGAGGGTTTGAGGATAGTGTGTGTAGTTCAGAAATTCTCCTGGAAGAACTGAGCCACCAGAAATATACTCTTCCATCATAAAAACTTCAGATCAACCCTAGCAGCAGGTTCAAATTTGGGCCCAGTCAAAGCCCGTAGTACAAGTATAGTGACATCCCATGGAGGGACTGGATGAATAATATAGTAGAAAGGTACCTTAAAGGAAAGCCCTGGATAACCTGTGAGATGCAATAAGTGTACAACTTCTACCCATATGGAATGAAAATACTGCAGCCAGCTGTACCTTAATTGTGGAGTAGCTGGTCCCACCTTGGAAAAGGTGAGCACGTAAGTCCAAAATTGCTGGAGGATGGACTGAGAAACCATCAATATTATTTCCAATCGCCCAAAGAGAAAACCTTTTCCATTTTCTATTATAAATTTTTGTAGTAGAGGGTCTTTGGGAAGAACACAAAATGTGGACAACTGCAGAGAAAGACCTGGACTGTCAAACCATCATTGGAACTGGAGAAACCATGCAGTCAATTTTAGGGACTGAATGGGTTAGGTGACCCTAACGGGTGAAACAGAAGATGAGTCTGAGTCCAGCACTCATGGAGGCTAGACTAGATGAGGTCAGAGGAAGAGAAACCAGACTTGTCAAAGTCAATAAGAGGCTATGATGATTGTGAGCTTTACTGCAGATGCTTTCTGAAGAAATTTCAGAATCAGGAACATCAGCAGAAAGGTATAATGGAGTCCTGGGGGCCAAAGGTGCAATAAGTGTCCTTGAGCGACTCCCCCTCTCAGGGGACTAGAGAAAATAACTTGTTGCATTTGATGTTGTGGGGAGAGACAAAGAGGTTACCCCCAGGGGCTGAAAATCCACATTGTTACTAATAAACTGAGGGACCACTTGCAAAGAAGCAGGACAGACCTGTTCAACTAGTCTGCAAGGATACTGGATTTCCTAGGGATATGTACTGCTAATAGAAAGATATTACCCAATGCCACAACTGTCATGGCATCTTAACACAGGGATAAGATGTGGTTCTTCACTGTTTGTTGATGTGACAAACAACTGCGATGTTGTCTCTCTGAATAGCTATCCCACCCAAAGGGAGAGTGTGTTGAAAGGCCTGCAGTGATGGAAGAACTACTCTTATCTCCCATATACTGACATGAAGACTTCTCTGTTTGGGACCATGTAACTTGGATTGTCTTTCCCAGATAATGCTACCAGGTGGGAAGCATCTGTGGTCGCTGTGGGTTGGGGGGGGGAGGGGGATAAAATTCTATCCACCACTATATGCGAGTTCTGAAAATGTTTGTTAGAAACACTAGGAAAGACATGGGCGGTTTCCTAATTGACCACTAAACCATTAGAAACCAATGAAGAATTTGCATATAGAACCTGGCTAGCAGCACTAGTGTGATATAAGCTGCCATGAAGACTAGAAGGCAAAGAATTAGTCTTTTTGGTGGGTCCTGATGAGATAAGAGTTCTTGGGCTTGCCGGAAAAGGGATGCAATTCTTGTTTGAGGAAGTTTTGCTATCTAGTATGGTGTCCAAAAGTGCTTCAAATAAACTCTAGGGAGTGAACTGGTTATAGGTTGGACTTTCTCTATGTTCACTGTAATCCCCAAATCTATACTCAGTTGGTGCAAGGAGTCCCTGGCCTGAAAAAGTAAATTCTTGACGGGGACAATAATTAGCCAGTCAACCACAGGAATACCCAGAAACCCTGCAGATGTAGATGAGATGCCACTACTGCCATACACTTGGTGAACACTTGGGAGAGGGGGTACTTCCTGGAGCATCTCTCCATCTGTGTGGTACTATGCATCCTGAAAATCTATTGAGTACATCCATTCTTTCTTCCTTGGTAATGGAGAAATGGATTTAACCATGACCATTCTAAATTTTGTTGGCTTCACAAACTTATTCAAGCAACTTCATTCCAAAACTGGCCTTAGGCCTCCATTTTAATCGGCTACTAAAAAGAATCCTGAGTAAACTCCGGATACACTCTGGTCTGGGGACCTCTTGGATGACCATTTCTTATAAGCTTCCTTACTTCTCTACCAGCTTACTCCCTTTTTGAGGGTGGAATATTTGTAATTGTTTTTGGGCATGAAGGAAGGGTATGGAAGGGAATGAAATGGCCCACTGGTTATGATCCTCTACACCCATTTGTCTTCAGTGATGGACATCCAGGATGCTGGGTGCAGGGATAAGTGTCCCCCAACTGACTCCAGTGTGCGAAAGTCGGGCAACCGTTCAGAAATGCTGGAAAGGCTTCTCTAAGAAAAGACCCCTAAAGCCTTGGCTCTGCAGTCCACCTTCACCCCTTGAGTGCCATCCGTTATAACAGTTGCCCCCTTTGCCTCAGGGAGCACTCTGCAGAAGTATCAGATGCAAAGCCTTGGGATTTATGAAACCAAATCGTCTTTTCTCCCTTCTGGTTTTGGGAGAAGGTCCTTTGAGGGATAGAAAATTTCAGATTCCTATAGCAGACAGGGATTTTCCATCACTACTCAAGACAGTCTCTCACTTTGGGACGAAAGATGATCCATCATATAGGGCATTGACAAAGGATGGCTTGAATTGTTCTGCAAAATCACTTAGCTGCATCCAAACATGCCTTCTTATGGATATACCTGAGGCTGCTGTTCTAGACGCACCCTCTGTGGCATCAGAGATAAAACACAGACAGGCACTAGAGAGCAACTGTAGGGTAGCTAAACTGTTAATCAAAAGATTTTCTTTGATCCACAGACAAAATCCATGGGAGAGACTTGGTGATTTCCTTTGTCAAATCCCTTGAAAATGAATGCAGTGTATATAGATACAGTTCTCAAATCTGTTCAATGCACACAATTCCCTATTTGGTGGATGGACAAAGGAACTTTCTTTCAAAAGCTCTTTTTTAGTGGCTGCTGCCACTACCACAGCCTCTACCACAGGGTTCCTGTTCTAACGTGGATGGTTTTTGGGAATAATCAAAAACATATTAGGCTTTTTGTGAATAGGCTTAGCTGTGTCCAGTTCATTCCATGCCAGGAAGAGATCAGGTGTCCATCACATTGGCCAGGGGAAACCATACAAGTAGATGGGCCAGAACCAAAAGCTTCAAGAAAAATGGATTCCTTCAGTGAAGGTACCTGGGTGGACCAACCCCCATTCTAGCTGAGAAGTTCGAGAACATCTCCATTCGAGATGCCCTCAAGGAGAGATCTGGGAAAACCTTCTCCCTTATTAAAATCAATGTCAGTGATCCCTCTAGGGAATCAAAGTGTCTCCTCTTAAACTTGTGTTTCCTGTGAACCTCCTCTGTGGGTTATTCAGGAGAGGACTCAAATTGATAACATCACTCTTGGGAGGGCAGACTCCAGAATCCCGGAAACTGGCTGTCCCAATGGGACAAAAAGAGCAGGCTGCAGACCCTGAAAAATTCTCTGGGGGGCATGGATCCAGTTCCAAACGGAGGAGACCTCTTTCTAGGCTAAGACCATATTCTCTCAAAAGCCTTGAATATAGAGTTCAACCCTAGAAGCTGCTTGGCTAGGATATGAGGTTGTCACCAGAGCCTATCTATCATTGGCTGATGCTATTTTGAGGAGGAAAGGATCAGAAGACCACAGATCTAATCATACCTTGTGTGAATCAACGTCAGTGGTTCAGTTCCAAGACACTGACAGCACCAGAGTAGACTTCAGAGTAAAAGGGGTATGGAGTCTCAGCGCCAATGCAGACTTGCCCTGGGCAAGAGTTGGATCCAGGGCTCCAATTTTTTGAGGTCAGATCACAGAAGGAACCAACCAAATACACGCAAGGAGACCGGGTGCACAGATTAAACCAATATGAAACTCAAAAAAATATATCCAGCACCAGAAGTTACAAACAATTTGTAGATGTATTTATTAGGGCAAACCCAAAAAATCCATAAGCAGCAAACCGGTTTCAGCTGAGTATTCGCCTTCTTCAGTGCAATACTGTGAACAGACACTTCCACATGTTTATATAGTAAAATAATCAGAAGAATAGATTGCAATTATCCATTATTAGTTTAAACAATTAAGCAAATTAACTTAACTCATTCAGGTCAGGACTAAATAGTGCACCTAGCCTAACAATCCAACCTGATTCTTTCTGATTTAAAATAGTATGTCATCCTGATTTACATGTTTTAATTTCAGTTCTGTCAATTATACTGAACGTGAACTTAGCTGTTTTGTGTTTCAATGTGTGTTTATATTGTGCACTGAATAATCTATTATTCTTAATATCACTTAAATATTCACTGATTCTGAATCTGAAGGGTATAGATGTTTGCCCTACGTAGAACGCTGAGCAAAAACAGGTGGCTAAATAGATTACCCAATCGCTACTACAGTTCCCAAAACATCTAATTTCATAAACTCTGGATGTATTTTTGCTGGTGAACTCCTTAGTTTTAACTATAAGTTTACAGGCGTGACAGTGACCACAGGCTATGCTCCCTGTCAATTTGTCTCCAAACAGCGTTGTTTGTTGTTTAATCGACTCAGTGTGATATTTATAGTGTGTAAAGTGTGAATTAATGGTTCTACCTCTCAGATATGAAAATAAACAACGAGATGCAAGACAATGACCTAATGTTTCGGATGATGTGGTGCGGGTGATGGCTAGAAGCATGTAATAATGTGTTGTACTGAGGAAACTTTCTATGTACCTGTGTCTCCAGAGTATGAACCATCTGTCTAATAATGGAGACATCTAGAAAAGTGATATTGTGATATTCACTATTGAGTGTAAATTGAATCCCCCATTTATTTTCATTTATATATTCTACAAGCTCCTTGGCATAAGGTATATTACTCCGCCACACCATCCAACAGTCATCCAGGCAGCGTCTGCAAATATCTATCTGGTCCAAAAATATGTTGTGATTGTCGTCATATCAATTGTGCCTCCAAATATCCCATAAAAAGGTCGGCATAGATGGGAGCAAAGGATGCTCTTATTGCCATGCCTTGGAAAGGAGATATCTTCAGAAGGTGACCGTGGGAAACCATCTGACTCCTCGGGGTCAGTATCTGAGGTGACTGACTCATCAGGTGAGTCCAGATGCTTTCTCTTGCATGTTTTCTTCTGACTAACCTCCTCAGAAGGGTATTCTGGGGAGGTCTAGGGAGAGTGGGACTCACCCATTGGGGTTACCTGAAACCTTGAATCTCCACTGTCCTGAGGATGGGATAGTGTTGAGACAGACACCGGTGCCTTAGGGGGAAGACTACCAGTACCAGTGTGTAGAGCTGTAGGAGGGAACAGCACATTCCTCATCATCTCGAAAGCAGGTCCTCCCAGCTCCGAGGATGTCTCCTGTTCTGAAGAAATAGAAGGAATCCCCAGCTCAGAGCCCGATGTAGGAGCTGAGCACACCCGTGCTGAAGCCCAGAGAGGTAAATTTGTAGCAGAGGAGACTCTGGTCCGAGCGCCCCCCCTGAACCGACTGGAGAGATTCAGCTCCCAGACACCTCGGAAGGCAACAAAGATGTCGGAGCAGACAATGGTTCCGAAATCTTCTGGACGGGTCTCGGGACTGAAGGTTCTACATCAAACAGTACTCGGCACTCCGGCTCCAAAGATCCAGCTTGGCTCAAAGGAGCAATAGTCATGGATGAAAGAGTCTTAGTTGGTGCCGGAACCGGTTGGGTCGGAGCCGAAAACAATTTATCCAGTGCTGGCTACTTCAGAAGTCTGTGCACCACCCTATCCACATCATCATCCGATAAGCTCCTACAGGACCTGGAGGAAAGGGTTGGTGAGTGAGATCTCTCCAATATGGGAGATCCTATGGTAGGGAAGA
Source organism: Protopterus annectens (assembly GCF_019279795.1). Classification (NCBI taxonomy): domain Eukaryota; kingdom Metazoa; phylum Chordata; order Ceratodontiformes; family Protopteridae; genus Protopterus; species Protopterus annectens. Next base: position 1,968,000,662 of record NC_056729.1, read on the forward strand.
CTGATACTAACTCACTGGACCAGCTCCAAAAGGTAGTCTCTTTTTGGTCTGAAAGCTGTGGAGCCGAAGGACTTGACTTGTCCAATTCAATTATCTCTCTCTCGGTTCTGAGTGCTGTGGAGCTGAAGAGATTGACCTTTTTGAGGTGGTTCTGAATGAGGAGATGAGGAGGAAGATGGTTTATTTGTAGGTTTGTCACCCCTCTAAGAAGGGGACTTAGGTTTAGAGGAGCTACTCTGGCTTTCTAAAGATTCAGCAAAAGGAGTTTTTAAGAGACCTCTATCAGCTTACTCTTCCTTTCCTGCAAAACACAGGAACTGAAAGACTGACAGAAAGTACATGACTCCTGCAGGTGTATGGCCCCCAATCAATAAATGCATACGCTATGCCCATCAGTTAGAGACATTTTGTGTGAGCATTTCTGACACTTTAAAGCCCGAAGGCTTAGGTTCCTTCTCTCTACTTTCCTTAGACATCATGAGAAGGAAGCACAACTACCAATATTATAAATGTAAGGCACTAACTACACAAAATACAAAATGTAGAAAAAACTAACAAGCAATATATTATACCTAATAGCACACTATAATGGGAAGCAATTGAATATATATATATATATATATATATATATATATATATATATATATATATATATATATATATATATATATATATATGCAAGTTTATACCTTCCAAAAAAAAAAAGCAAAGACACCAAAAAGCTTTTAAGCAGAGTAAAGGAGAATAGAGGTATAGCCAAAAGAAGTGAACATCTACATTTATGGTAAGTGCACACAACTGTACTATGTTCTTCGTGTTTCACTGTTGCAGTCATAAATTTGGGTAGATTCTCAAAGCTAAGGAAGGGAGGAGGAATTTAGATAACATTAGGACCAGCTATAAGGCCCTGCAAGACTGCAGTGGCAAAACCAGCTCTGGATTTAGAGAAAAAAGGCAAATGGTAATGCTTGGTGAAAGTATGTACAGGACTACAGGTAGCAGCTTCTAGGATGTCTCTGTTAGGGACACCTCTGAGAAAGGCTGTAAAGGTAGATGCAGCCCTGGTTGAGTGTGGTCTTATTCCTGTGGGATAGGTTTTCCATGGTGCTTACAGCAGAAATAAATGCAATGGCCTATCCATTTAGAAATGGTTTGCTTTGAAATGGCCTTCCACTCTGCCCTGCAGCAAATGCCACCAGCAGTTCAGATTTCCTTTGAGGTTTAGTCTTGTCCAAGTAAAATCTAAGTTGTCTGTGCACATCTAAGGAGTGCAGTATCCATTCCCCTTTGTTCTGTGGATTAGAAAAGAAGGTTGGCAAATGAATGGGCTAATTAAGAGCCACACTGGATACTACCTTGGGCATGAAGGAGGGAATGGACCTGAGGGACATCCTGTCCACATGAAAGATGATGAAAGGCTCCACTGCTATAAGGGCCTGTAATTCAGATACCCTTCTTGCTGAAGTGACTGCTAAAAGGAAGGCTGTTTTCCAAGAAAGGAATGTTAACTCTGCACTTGCAGCTGGCTTAACAGGAGGTAGAGTGAGTTTTTCCAATACAAAGTTAAGGTCCCAGGCTGGAATTGGGGCTCTCCTGGGCAGTCTTAAGTTTTTGTCCCCTCTGAGGAACTGCTTAAGCAGTGGATGAGAGAAGAGGGGTGGTCCTGTGTTTTAATGAGCTGAAATAGCTGAGGCATGAATTTTCATGGAGGAAAAAGATAAGCCCTTGTGAAGCATCTCAGTTACGTATTGAAGAATCTGAGGTAAATTGGGCGCTGCTGTGCCCATCCCTTGAGTTTGGTTCCAGGAACAGAATCTTTTCCATTTTTCAGCATAAGATTTTCTGGTACTAGGCCTCCATGCCTCCAAAATGACATCCAACACTTGTTTGCTGAGGGGTGGTAACGTAGAGGTCAAGTAATTAGCCAGGCTGCCAGGTTTGAAGCTGAGGATGCAGAATCTGGCTCTCCCGCTGGTACAGCAGGGTAGGAGTCTGAGGCAGGTGCCAAGGTGCCAGCAGTGATGCACTGCGCAAGAGAGGGTACCAGTGTTTGTGTGGCCAGTCTGGTGCAATCAGTATCATCCTTGGTTTGCCCTACTTGATCTTTAGTAGTACTTTGGAGTGGAGAGGCAGAGGAGGAAAGGCATAAACTAATAGATTTTTCCAGTTGAAGGACAGGGCATCCACTTTCCAAGCTTGTTTGTGGTGATTCCTTGTGCATAATTTGTCCAATTGGTAGTTCTGGGGGGAGGCAAACAGGTCTATATCTGGGCTCCCCCATTTGTTTACCAACATGTTGAAAGTCTTTGGTTCCAGTTTCCATTCATGTGGGAACATTAGATTTCTGCTTAGTACATCTGCCAGTGTATTTAGCTTTCCTGGCAGGAATTGAGCCTGGAAATGCACTTGGTAGCTCAAGACTGTGTTCCACAGAGCCATGGCTAGTCTGCAGAGGGGGTATGAATGGGTACACCCCTGCTCGTTTATGTACCACATAACAGTGGTGTTGTTCGTCCTTACCATCAATTGTCCTGCAAGAATGTGGCCCTTGAAGGCTGTCAGAGCATTGTGTACAGCTAACATTTCTTTTTGATTGATATGCAGGTGCATTTCACTTGGGTTCCATTTGCCCTGAATGCACTTCTCTGCCACGTGAGCCCCCTATGCATAGTCTGATGCATCTGTTGTTAGGGTTTGGGTGGCAGGGGGTAGAGTGACTGGTATCCCTTGTTTTGGTGGCAGGCCTCTGCCCACCAAAGGAACTCTAACTGTAGGCAAGGTATGATAGGAATCATTGCTTCTAGATCCTGAGAATGTTGACACCACAGGCTTTTCAGATACCATTGTAGTTTCCTCATATGCAGTCTTGCATATGGAATTAGGAGAATGCAGGAGGCCATGAACCCCAAGACTTGCAGTATTTGCCTTGCAGATAGCAGGGTTTTTTTTGGCCATTAGTTTGAAGTAAGCTGTCAAATGAATTTGTTTCTCTAGCGTGAGGAAAGCCATCTGGGAAGTTGTGTCCAAGCTTGCTCCCAGGAATATAATTTGTTGACAGGGTACAAGATGCGATTTCTTTTCGTTTATGGTGTACCCCAGACAAGTTAGCACCTTTTGTGCAAACGCCAGATGATTCAAAAGTATGCCCTGGCTTTCTGCCTGAATTAGATAATCGTCCAGGTATGGGTATATTTGAATATTTCTTTGCTTGCAAAATGCAATGACTGGAGCTAGGCACTTTGTAAATACCCTGGGCAAAGTAGATAAGCCAAAGGGCAGTGCAGAGAACTGACATTGCATGTAGCCTGCTTTGAAGCGTAGGTATCTTCTGCAAGATTCCCCGATTGGGATGTGCAGGTAGGCTTCCTTTAAATCCAGTGTTGCCAACCAGGCATCCTTGCCTAGCATAGGAAGCAACTGGTGAAGAGTTAGCATCTTGAATTTTTGGAATCACCAAAAAGGTGTTTAGGATAGAAAGGGCCAGGATAGGACACCATGAGTTGTCTTTTCTGGGTACCAGGAAAAGTCTCGAGTAGAAATCTTGTCCCTTTGCCTCTTCTGGTACAGGCTGAATAGCCCTTATGCTTAAGAGAGAGTACTTGCTTTTGAGCCTCAGCCCACTGATTTGGGGGTAGATCTGGCCAACTGTTTGGGGTTGGTAACGTGTGGAAGTGAAATTTGTATCCTTGGAAACTATATTTAAAACCCATTTGTCCTGGGTAATTAGTTCCCAGTTTTTTGGCTGCACAGCAATCTTTCCCCCTAAAAGAGCAGTCAGTTGAGAAGGGTTTGGAGGTTTTAAAGTTGAGTCATTGAGACAGTTTACCATAGGGGGAGTCTTACTACTCCCCGATTTGGAAGTGGGAGCCCCCCACGGCTTAGTCCTGTGCGTAACTTGGGACTGAAGCCTGGGTGTTCTTCTGGTTCTGGGTTTGGACTGAAGGCCTGGAAGAGGCAGGAAAGGACCAATTCTTAGAGGGCCGATGCCTACACTAAACATTGGAGGCTGTACCTGTAAGAAATCTTAAACAGTTTGCATAGATTTAGCTTTTTCCTCCATCTTTTTAAGTACTGCTTCTACTTGTGGCCAAACAAGTGGTCCTGATTTAAGGGAGCATGCAGCAATTTAGCTTTAACATGATCTGGCAAAGATTGCTCCTTAAGCCAAGTTGTGGGTGGGAAGTTTGCATAACGGTTAATGTGTTTGCCTTACAGACACAAGGTACAGGGTTTGATTCTCGCATGAGGTAATTGGCTAGGCTTAAAACGGTCCACAAGGGCAGTTAGTCTAGTATGAATCTATAAATGCCTTCTAAGTACAGACCCAGCGACAGCAGCCCTGCAAGATGCCTCAAGTGAATCAAAACCACATTGCAAAGTAAGTTTTCCAACTTATTCAGCAGAATGCATTAAATCCTGTAAATCCTTATTTTCAGCACAGTTAGGAATCAACATTTTCTGTTTAAGCAATCCAATAATATGCTGCTGATACTTTAACATATGAAACTGGCAGTTTAAGACCCTAACGGCCAAGGTTGCAGAAGTGTATACCTTCTTACCCCATCTATCCAGTGCCCTGGAATCTCTATCAGAGGGGGTATGATTTTTGACATTAGTAGCCTTAATGCCCTTGGGTCCTTGTGAAATGGTCTCAGGATCCGCAGTAGGATTTTTAAAAAGGAACTTGTGAGAGTCAGGAACCCTGTAATATCTATCACGTTTTCTGGGAGCAGGAGGTAAAGAGTCAGGGGCCAAGCTAGATTCCAAAAAAGGCATCATCAACAATGTCCAGTACAGGGGGGTAGCTAAAGGCCTGCATTGGGGCAGGCATAAGGAATCCCTAAGTCTCTTTTTAGAATCAGAGTAATCCTGGCTTTCCCAGCAAAAATGCTCCCTAAGAGTATGCAAGGTTTCACCAAAAGAGAAATCCTCTGGAGGGGAAGCAGAGGGAATAGAGTCCTCTGCATCAGAATCCTCACAGGTAGATGAGGGTAAATCCTGGTCATCAGAAGAAACGGAAATTTCAGAATCCTGATCAGAAGAATCATAAGCAAATTCAGTCCTAGGTCTCTTAGAGGGGGAAGGTTGGCTTCCCCTGATTAAAGTAATAAGGTCTTCAGCAATTCTTATCATTTGTTTTTTAGGCATAGAGGCCTGACCATGCGGTCCTGGCGTCAGTTTTCTAGACATGGCTTGAGTTTTAGGCCTTGAAGAAGAAGATGGTGGTTTAATATGCAAGTCAGTAGGCCTGAATACACCCTCAGAAGCCGGTGCCTGCACAGTGGCGCCAGACCCATCCAAGGTAGAGATATCCGCAGGTTCCACAGTTGAAGCATCTCGCGGCATACCGGACTCCAAATGGGTCTCAGTAGAGGCCTGCGAATCTGAAGTAGCGGGTATCAAAGGCTGTGAAAGCGCTTCACTGAGTACCAGCGAACTGACGACTAGCTTAGGGGAAGCACTGTCGGCAGCTTTGGACCTACGCGGCCTGTCTCTGTCTTTATTTTTGCATTGTTTTGGAATGTCGGTAGTTGGGTGGCTTCCCCAAGACATATCTGGCTAATTGAACAGAGTACCAAAATATTTAGAAGCGTAAATATACCGACGCCAAATACTTCGTTGTTTAAATAAGGCACAAAACGAGGTACATCGTGGTCAGGGCCTAGGCAAGGAATAAAGTACGAATGAAAATCTTTATGAGGTATTTGCTTTCCACAAGAAATACAATTATTGACTTTTATTGACATCGATTTAGAGCAAGAAAAAGTTTCCCCAATGAGATACTTAGCTTTAGTTGAAGACTTCGGTTCTGAAACTCGAAAACGAAAATTTCAGGACTCAGCCAACCGGCACTTGCGAACTGCTTCTGCTTCGGGCACTGCACGGCAAGAAAGACTGATGTAATGGCATTGGCTGCATTCTTTACACCACTGACTACCTGACATCATGGAAGATGAGACAGCAACCGACCCAGGACCAAGACTTTGATAATCAGGCCGACTGAGGGCTACTGCAAGCAGATAACCCAAATGTGATGACTGCAACAGTGAAATACTCGAACATCCATGGGAGCACGAAGCAAAATGTAAGAAAATACAGCTGTTGTTGATCGCTCTTGATGCAGAGAAAGCATTTGACAGAGTAAACTATGATTTTATGAGTAGGGCAATGAAAGCATTTGCAGTGCCCAATACAATATTACGGCTAATTAGTATGATGTATGAAGGATTGGAGACAAGAATTAAAGCGGCAGGATTCCGCTTTGATAAGTTGTGTTTGAACACAGGGACCAGGGCAGGGATATCCTCTTTCCCCTTTATTTGCTTTATATTTAGAGCCATAGGTGAAGAAAATAAGAGACTCAGAAACGTAAGGATACAATTGGTATGGCAATCAAGAAAAGTGGTCTTTATTTGCAGACATTATCTTGTACTTGATAAATCCAGAAAACTACACCTCAGTGTTGTGGAAAATTTTGAGACAGTTTCATGTCTTTACAGGACGTAAATGAAGATAAAACAAAGTCTACAGCCATAAATTCTTTATCTACACACAAACTAGTTCAGCATTACCCATATTTATGGGGAAATGGTAAGATGAAGTACTTTGGAGTATGGATTAAAAAGGCTTTTGATATGACAGCTAAGGAAATATGGGAGGAGACCAAACAAAAGATGATACAAAAACTGAGAAATTGGAAGCTCTTTTTTATGGATATGGATAGTGAGATATAAGTACTAACAATGTTTTTATTTCTTTTTGTTTTATATACTGATTAGACATTTTTACCAACCAGAAAAGTTGTGGACAATAACTAATAAAGATTTGAAGAAATTTATCTGGGAGGGGAACAGGGCAATAATTCAGAGGATTTATACACTCCTCCTTGCTCAAGTTCTTTTGGATCACATTCCTGTCCCAAACTGATGTTTTCTTGGTGTTGCAGTTTTTCTGCTTTAAAAGTTGCTTTTGCACATTCAAGACCAAATGACATTCTTATATCATCTGAAAAAGTTTTGATAGCTTGCAGTTGTGCTTTCCGTTCCTCATCCGATGAGCTATACAGTTTTAAATCGACAAAGAGAAGGTGAGAAGTCTTTATACTTTGTTGTTTTCTAGGAGCCAGATTATAGCCATGGCCTAAACAGTTGAGTAAACAGCTTAATGGATTAAATGCAAAGCAGAATAGTAATGATGACAGAGAGTCACCCTAGAATATTCCCCTTTGAATTTTTATCCCTGCAATAACAATTTGCCCTTTACCATGGCTTAATTGCAAAGTGGTCTGCCACTGTTTCATGGTCACTGCAATGTAATCGATCAGTATGGGGTGTGTCTTATACATTTTTAAGCACTCTTATCCATGAATGAGGGATACTATCAAATCCTTTTTTGTAGTCAATCCATGCCATACTTAGATTCTTCCCCTTTTCACAGTTCTCCGCTATGACTTTAACAACAAATGAGCCTTTGTTCCACATGACTTTCTTTTATTTCCCTTTTGTTTTACTGCCATAACGTAGTCTTCTTCTAAATGACTATAAACTCTGCCAGCATCAATTCCAGTGTATAGTTTATATGTCGACGAAAGGCAAGTTATTGGTCTATCATTTTTAGGGTAGATTGCAGATTCACTCAAGTAGGAGCATTGTTTTTCCTGTTGTTAGCCAGGTTGGTGCCTGATCTGCATGTGCCTATAAATAGTTCTTACTCACGGCTAAATCTTCGTGCAAAGATGTAAATACTTTTAACCAGAAGTTAGGTACTGCATCTGGGCCTGGGATTTTCCAATTAGGGGCTTTTCTTAACTTTGTTTCAATCTCTCTAGCTGTTACTTCATCCCATTTCATATTCTGTACCTTTAAACTTCTTATTCTTTTGTTTACTTTTTCTATCCACTTAGCATCTTTGTTATGTTCCACAAGATCTTCATAAATATTTCTCCAAAATGTATATATTTCTTCTTTTTATGGCAGTCTTTCAATTTTTTTTTTATCTTATTTCCAAGTTCTCTACAAAACCTTTTTAGGTCCTCAATGAATTGCTTATTTTGCACTTTTCCTTTATATTTATCTTCGTATCTTCTAAGTTTTACTGCCAGTGCTGAAAGTTTTAGTTTATTTGTGACAGTGCATAAGAGCCTGGTCTATTCTAACATTGCGCATTGCTTTTATCACATCTACCCTTCTTAGTATTTTGTTGATCTGTTCCCACTTCTATAGCCTTCTAACAGTGACACTTCTTGTTTTAACTGCTTTATAATTTTCTCTATTCGATATTTCCATGATGGTATTCAATTTCTCCCCTTCCTTTCCCTCACTACCATGTGCTCTTGTGCTAGAACTTTCAGTTATTAATTTAGCTGCACAATAATATACCCTGTTTACTTCTGTTATATCATATGGATCTCTATGAACAGTCCTAATTACTGTGTTCATTTGTTTTATCAGACGTCTGACTTTTTGGGTTTTATTAACCTTCTGCAGTCTTTCATTGATCTTGATATATCTGTCCATGTCTATTATATCAAGTAATTCTTCCCTTAGCCCATTTTCGTCCAAACGGAGGGCACAACCCTTGTTTTCCAATTCCTGCAAGCTTCTATAGAAGGTTCTATATAAGCTTTCTGTGGGGTTGTCATGCTGTAGAGCAAGAGTAGTGTGTGTAAATGTTGCTAGGGTTGTGGAATAGTTCAGGGAGGTGATGTGGATTGGGAGACTGATGTATAATGTTAGAAGCAGGTTAGAAAAAAAGGAGAACATTTTTAGTGACCTGGTATAATTTGAGTTCTAGAAGGCAGGGGTAGTGGAATGTGCAGTAGGGAGCAGATTGTGAAGCTCTGAAGTGGAGCTAGTGTAGTAATGGGTGGGGGTTTTGTGTTAATTGGATGTATAGAGGTAGGAGTATTTGTAATTGGATAGCAAAGCTTTGGGGGTAGAGTAATGGTAGGTAAAATCTAGAGAAAGCAGGGGTGGGTGAGAGTGGGGGTAGGGTAAGGGAGCACAGTGAGCCCGAGCGTAGCGAGGGCAGATGGAAGTAGAATGAGCCAGGACCTCAAATATCTGAAAAGCTAAGAAAACAATCAGTAGGTATATTGCTGGGTTTCTGAGACAGTTTAAACTTACCAATGTTTTGGTCCTGTAAGTAACTTTGTATGGAGTCTTATGGTTGACACTGAATGGACTTTGTAAGAAATCTTATGGCTGAAACTGAACGGAAGGCTTTCAGGTGGTGTACGCCTGCAAGAAGGGAGTGGGGAAAGTAAAATAATATGATTCTAAAATCTATTTTAGTTGTAGTTTGGGAGATAGTGTGGGTGGAAGAGGAGCGGGACAGGGGGAGGTGGTTAGACATGATGAAGTGAAGAGATTATTTTTAACTTCCTGTTAGTTGGGGGCAGGTGATGTGCAAATCAGCTAAGAGGTGGAATAAAGCTTTAAGCTTTACTGCAGCTGAATGAACTTTAACATACATTAACTTAGTTTAGAGGCCTGCAGAAGCTTGCTGGGGTCCTTTACTTGACAAAATGACTTGTGCTTCCAGGCTGTTGTATATTGTGGCAGGTGTAGTCAAGATGAAAAATACTGGGTCCTTGGCATTAACTTAGTTTAGGGGCCTGTTTTGTCAGCATGTTCCTTGCATTGTCTAAAAAGTGTTATATCCCCAGTTTCTATAGGCATCTTCCTTGGCTTGATGAGGCTGCTTAAGTTTAGCAGTGAACCAGGGTTTGCTGCAGTTAAATTTTAACCATGTTATAGTGACACATCTTTACAGAAGCCAACATAAGATTTTACTGGGTCTGACAGATCATGCAAATTAGCAACAAAATCTACAAAGACGCTCCAGTCCGTACAATCAAAGCAGGCTTGCAGCTTCAGCTTTCCCTCAATAGTCCACCATCTTGCAGTATTGATCATAAATTTAGCAGACTTAAACTTGCTCCTAATAGTTAGGAAGCAAATTAATCAAACAGTGGTCAGAAAAACCTAAAGCTGCATGGAGGACAGCACAATAATCATGTTTTAACACTGTATAACAATGATCCACTGTGCTCCTGTCACTGGTAGGCAATTCTATATGCTGTGTAAATTTAGGAAGTTCATGGCTGACATTTGCCTTATTAAAATCCCCTATAATAACCCAAAGGGAGTTCAGATAATTCTGCTCCATGCACATTATCTGATGAGACAGTTTTTTTCGTGCCACAGTCACACAAGCTTGAGGTGGAATGTAAATACTAACCAAAATAAAAGGAGAAAACTCCTGCAATTAATGTAAAACATTTCTAGGTCAGGGCAGCATATTTTACTTAACACTGGGACATCAGTACACCAAAATTTGTTGATAAAAAAGCAGATTCCACCTCCCTTACTCTTCTCTGATGTCTCCAATACTTGGTCCATTCTGTAAAGTTGAAAGCTAGGTAGATGGAATGCAGAGTCTAGAATGGATTTGTTTAGCCAGGTTTCTGTGTAACACAGTGCAAAAGAAAATGAAAAACCCATGTGATTTTCACTGAGAAGTAACAGTTCATCCAACTTACTGCATAAAGAGAAGAGATTTGCCAGTTGTAAACTTGGGAGTGACATTCAGAAACCCTGCTGCCTCAGCCTAACAAGTGCACCAGTGCGCTTCCCCCCTTTTGCTATGCCTACGTTTACCTCTGCTGCTGATAGCTGCTGCTCCCCCAGCTAGGATCTTCAGAAAATGTCTTAATTGTGCAAAATCCGGTGACAAATTGCATGAAGTGAACTGCCAAATATTCAACAATTTTTAATGAGTATACTTAATTACAGCTGAACACCAAATTACACAACAAAAAAAAAAAAAAAAAAAAAACAGAATACCTGAGATCACTGAACCGAAGCTGCCATTTGTGGCGTCATCTTTTTTTCAGTGTTGAAAGTTCATGGAGAGTGTCCTATGATTTTATAACAAAAGCAAAGGGTAACTTAAAAGGGTGGGTGCATTTGAGACAGGATTTTGACTAGTGGGTCCATGCACTGCTTTGCCATATACTGCTGTTTACTTTACATCCAGAGCAAACATTTTGGACGCCTCTTGAAGACAGAGTGGTCTAAAGAATTCAAAACCAAATGAAGGATTTTTTTTGTGGAGGAGTGCAAAATCAAGGATTAAATGGGAGAAGATCGTATTATAAAAGAATGGCAAAGACTTGCTGTCCCAGATATAGCCCTATACCTAACGGCTACAATAATGGTCACTGGAAGCAAGGTGTCAAGCAAGATGCTACCAGTCTGGATAGGACATGCTTTATGAAAGAAACAAATGGAGGGGGGAGGCAATGTGGGGGACAGATGGCCTGACATTGCAGCAATGGATTCCAGACACACTAGGTAAGAACTCAGCAGCACCTTCCTGGGCCCAATTTTAAGAGAATGGACACAAAAGGAGTAGTCAAGAAGGGTCTCACTTCAAGGATATAAAGACTTATAGGAGAAAAAAAGCAATGTAGGTTTCTGAGGATGAGGAAGGAATGGGGTAAAATACAGGATAAACACAAAGGATGAGACTGTGAATAAGGTACGACTGATTCCAGGGAAAGCGTTAATGTCACATGAATTTTGCATTTTTACTTGGAACCACTTGTACAGAGACTTTTATACTCAAGGGAGAGTATCTCAAATTTTCCCTTAGCTGAATGTCAACAGTTGGAGGTGTAATAAATGAGTTAGAAGGGACATGAATCATGCTTTTTGGGGGTTGTGACAGTCTGAAAAAATTCCATGACTTGTCTAGCAAACATAGTAACTAAGTGAAGGGAAATGTACCTTAACAGAACAGATTTACTTTGTGGGAGTTGTTAGAAATTATGGATATTAATAAGAGGCAAGGAGAAGTCCCATGGATAATTTTGCTAATGGTAAAGATATGTATGCATATACACATACCCAGGAAGTGGAAAAGTAAAGGCAGTCGCACACAAATTGAGTTAATGCATCTGGTAGAAATATGAAGAAAATTAAAAGTTATTATTGAGACAGAAAACGTGACTCCCTAATGTTTACTCTGGCATCATTACTGAAGCCAGAAATTTTAACAACAGGGATATGCAGAATTAAAATACTACTTGCCTGACTGAGTAGGGGCAGCAGCAAATAAAAATAGTGTACATGGTGTTGAAGAGGGAGGAAATAGAAGTCATGTCCTTACCATAACGTTCCATGTGGAGTGTTCATCTCGCCTTTGTTCTTACACATGGGTTCGGAGCCGATCCTTGGCTCCGTGTCGGCCAGTTGCAAGCTCTGCATCGAGAAGAAGCTCGAGACAATCTAATACCCACAATCCCCCTCTGCCTTTACCTCAGATCTAGTTTGCAAGCAAACCAATCTCTAGAGAGAGCACACTCATGCTTACATCACATATGCACAGAACTAAGAGTCTATATATATATATAGACACATACACATATATATACATGCCAACTATGTACACAACAACTGCAAAGCAGAAGCAGAATGCCCCAGGCCAGGCACCAAAACTGAACGCTTCTTCCTAAGGGGGAGGGTGGGAATGTAAGAACAAAGCGAGATGAACACTCCACATGGAACGTTATGGTAAGGACATAACTTCTATATGTGATCGTGTTCAATCTCGCTTGTTCTTACACATGGGTAGCGCCCTAGCTCCTTGTTCCTGAGGAACTCACGGAAGGACGTTCTTGAGCACAGTGGAACCAAAGGTTGCCCTGTCCCTAGAAACCTTGTCTACCTTATAATGAGAAATGAATGTATGTGGCTTAGACCAAGTAGCAGCCGCACAAATAGCGTCTAGTGGTAGGCGGGCTGCATGAGCCAGGGATGTAGACACTGACCTTGTGGAATGTCCTTTGGGTTTGTGCAAAAGAGTTTGATTTGAAGAATCATAGACATAGATTATACAATCCGTTAACCACTTAGAAAGAGTTCTTTTGGTAACCGCTAATCCTTTCCTGTTATCAGCAAAGGCCACAAAAAGTTGATCAGTTTTCCTGTGATCTTTTGTTCTATCCAAGTAAAATCTTAGCTGTCTGTGAACATCTAATTTGTGCAACATATACTCCATTTTGTTGGAGTGATTCTTGAAGGTGGGTAATTCAATGGACTGATTAATATTGTTAATAGAACAAACTTTAGGGAGGAAGGATGAATTAGTTCGAAGAGAAACTCTGTCAGAGTGGAAGATCAGATAAGGGTGCTTGATGGAGAGAGCTTGAAGTTCAGATACTCACCTAGCGGATGTAATGGCTACCAAAAAGAGAGTCTTCCAAGCCAAAAATTTTAACGGGCAAGAGGAGGCTGGTTCAAAGGGGGGCAACATTAATTTAGATAACAACAAGTTTAGACTCCAAGGTGACGTAGGAGATCTAATTGGTGGTCTAATATGAAAAACTCCTTTTAAAAAGGCTTTACAAAGTCTGTGGGCCATAACAGGAGCCCCACATTCTTCCACATGGAAATTAGAGATGGCAGCCAATTGAACTCTTAGTGTGGCAGGAGAAGCACCTTGATGAAACAAGTCCGTTAAAAACTCTAAAATTTTATTCAAAGGAGCTATAAAAAGATCCACATGTTGTGTATTCGCCCAGAATACAAATCGCTTCCATTTACTAGAATATGTTTTAGTAGTGGAAGCTTTATGAGAAGCCACCAATATATTCTGAACTGCCGGCGAAAGAAGATCAGACCTGGCTAAGTTGGGAATTGGAGCAGCCAAGCTGCTAGATGGAGGGACAAGAGCGCGGGATGGGGAGCCCCTGACAAGTGAGTCAATAGATCTGGCTCTGGGTCCAGGATCCAGGGTCCCCGAATGCAGTGTGTCCTCAGGAAGGGAAACCAAATTTGACGAGGCCAGAATGGGGCAATGAGGATTATTGTCCTGTGTAGGTTTCTGGCTTTCTGGAGAAACTTTGATATCAGGGGAAATGGAGGAAATGCACAGGAGTCCCGGGGCCAATCGTGAATCAGTGCCCCTGGGGACTTCCTGGAGGAGGTAATAGGGCAAAATAGCTCCTGCATTTGGCGTTCATTGGAGACGCAAACAGATCGCAGGAAGGCTGGCCCCACGCGGCGAAAAATCTTTTTCGCCACTGACTGTTTTAGGGACCACTCGTGCGGTAACAGAATTGCTCTGCTCAGCCTGTCGGCTATGACGTTGGATGACCCCGGGATGTGCGCTATTAGAAAGCGACCCGTGGACTCCCCATTGCCAGATTCTCATGGCCTCTCTGCATAGCTGATAGGACTTTGTTCCCCCTTGTTTGTTTATGTACCAGACTACCGACATGTTGTCCGTCTGAACTGCAATAGTTCCCAGAGGAAGAAGGGGAGCAAAGTGTTGCAACGCTAGAAACACTGCCCTCAACTCTAGAACATTGATGTGCAGATTGTACTCCAAATTGGTCCATTCGCCTTGGACTGTCTGTCCCTGAAAGATGCCCCCACACCCTATCAGGGAAGCGTCCGTGGTCACCGTAACTGTAGGCGGTAGCACAAATGGTCTTCCCTTGGAAAGGTTGCACGTTTGAAGCCACCAGTTTAAGTGTGTTTTGCATGTGTTCGTTATAAGAATCTCGTGTGTTAGAGGTAGTTGTTGGAACGACCATTGTGCAAACAGTAGCCATTGTAGGACTCTCATGTGCAGCTTTCCCAAGGGTATTGCAATAAGAGAAGCTGACATTAGTCCCAAAACCTTCAGTACCAGTTTTGCTGGGGATTTCCTGGACAAGAGAAGAAGACGATGTGAGTCTGAAGTGAAAGTATCCTTTCTGGAGGAGTCTTAGAATTAACTGATGTGTGTTTAATTCACCGCCCTATGAACGAGATACTCTGTGATGGTTGAAGTAAGGATTTTCAAGTTTACGGAAATTCCTAGGTGAACACACAGTTGCAGACTAAAGTCTCTGCCCTGTACTAGTTGACGCCGGTGGTGGCAGAACGGAGCCATTTGTCCAGAAACGGAAACACGTGGAATGCTTGGCGGCTGAAGTGGGATGGTACCACTGCCATGCATTTGGAGAAGACCCTGGGGCTGAGGTCAGACCAAAGGGCAGGGCTCGAAATTGAAAGTGACTGGCCCCAGCCGAAGCGCAAATGATCTCTGGATGCCCTGGCCATTTTGATGTGGTAGTATGCATCCTTCAGATCTATTGACCACATCCAGTCGTCCTTCTGTAAGAATGCAAGGGTCGCTTGAAGCGTGACCATTCGAACTTTTCTTTCTTGACGAATGTGTTGAGGTCGCTTAGGTCCAGAATGGGCCTCCAGTCCCCTGTTTTCTTTGGAATTAAAAAGAACCTTGAGTAAGTCCGAATCCTTGCTGGTCCGCTGGGACTGGTTGGATGACTCTTTTTCTAGCAGCTTTGAAATTTCTATAGCTGCTGGCTCGCAGATGGGGCGTACATCTGGGAGTCTTTTCTTTGGAATGGGATGGGATAGAAAGGGTATGTTGTAACCTCTGGTAACCACGCTTTTACCCACTTGTCTGTAGTTATGTTTTGCCAGGCCTGAGGGTATAAAGCTGCGACCCCGACTGCCTCCAGAGCAGGACAGTCGGGCCTCCTCTCAGGAGTGCTGGAAAGGTTTACCAGGAGTGTATCCCTGTCACCTTGATGCTGGACCCTCTGCCGCCAGGGCGGCGTCTTCCACCTCTGCCCCTCCTCTGCCTCTAGAAGGGCATCACCCTGTGTGCCTGGGAAAGATCCTTGGGGTTTTGAAACCACATTTTCCACCACGCTGCCCTTTGGGGTACGGTCTGGTTGGGGTGGAAAAACGGACTCCGACAGCAGACAGAGTCTTTCCCTCCTGTTCACACCGGGTAAGGGTCTCCTTTACTTTGGGGCCAAAGAGAGTGGCACCGCGTTAGTAAAGGAAGACTTGAAGGCTTCCGCAAATGAACATAAGCGCATCCAGGATTGTAAGAGCAATCGCTGAAGCTGCTGCCCTACTCGAACCTTCGGCTGAATAAGAAATCAGCCTCATGGACGAGTTCACAATGGATGTAAGGGTATTAAGTTGCGCTGTCACTTTCTCTGAGACAGCAGCATCTGTAGTACCCTGGAGGGTATCTCCCAACTCTTTGACTAGATCCCTCTGTAGTCGTGTAAAATGGGTCAAATAGTTCAGGGATCGCATGGAAAAAGCCGCTGAACTAAAAATGCGCTTCCCGTACCTGTCCGTAGTCCTAGAATCTTTATTAGGAGGATGGACAGATGAGGAAGAGTCCGACATCTCCTTTTTCGTGGCCGCTGCCACCACCATAGCGTCCACTGGAACTCCTTTTGTTAAGTAGGTCTTGCCCTGAGGTGCAGTTATATACTTATTGGGTTTCCTTGGGACTGGTTCCACTGTGTCAGGAGCCTCCCACGCCCTTCGAGCAATAAGTTCCATTAATTCGTCGAAGGGCGGAGTGACCCAGGAGGAAGAAGGGCGAGCACCGAATGCCTTCAGCAAAACTGACTCATCCTCAGAAGGGGGAAGGGAGTGCCAGTCACCTCTCTGTTTCAGGATCTCCAATATGTCAGAGAAAGAGACATCTTCTGAAGGTGACTTAGGGGACCCTTCTGACTCATCTAAGTCAGTATCAGATGTTAAGGATTCTTGTGGAGAATCCAAGTGTCTCCTCTTACACAATCTTTTCCTAGGGACTTCTTCGTGGGGAGCATCCGAAGAAGCCTCCGAGGAAGAGGCGGCACCCTCCAGGGGTGGCTGAGACACTGGTGCTCGACGCTTGGATGTGGCCGTGGGTGCAGAGGAGGATAACGGCCCTTTATGGGGAGGAGAGGTTGCTTCCACTGATGTGGTTGTCTGGGTAGACAACACCTTCCTCATTAGGTCGAACGCCCGGTCCCGAATCAAGAATCTCCCGGTTCAAGAAATGGGAAGAATCCCAAACAGGCACCAAGGCATCGACCCCAAGGACGGAGCCGAATCGATCCGTGCCGAGGCCCGAGGGAAGAGTCGGAACCGAACGCCGGTTCGACTCTCGCCCCGGAACCAAGGACAGATCGTCGGCTCCGAGACTCCGGTACCGGTCCGACGGAGTCGAGGTGAGAGGAACAGACCGAGAAAGGGACGGTTCTGGACCCGAGGGCTCCACAATCAGAAGATCAACTCTTCCGGCTCCAAAGACTGGACAGGTCTCGGAGGAGGAATGGATGGAGACAATGGGAGGCCTTCAAGTTTCGACACCAACTGGGTGGAAACTGAAATAAGTTTGGACAGGGCCGAATGCTCCAATAACTTCTGCACCACACGATCCACATCGACATCGGAGAGTTTGGACGAAGAACGGGTCGAAGGAACCAAGACGGAGCCGACCTCAATAAAGTCGATGGAGGGAGCTCCATCACCGGTTCCAAGACTCGAGGCTCAGGAACCGACACCAGTTGAACACTCGGCCCAAGTCTGTGGAACCGGTGATCTAACTTTACTCAAGAGCTCGGAGCCGATGACTTGGGCTCCGACGCCTTCGATTCCTTTGAGGATTTGATGCCTGGTCAGAAGCATCCAGAGCCTCCTGAAAGGAAGGTTTTAATAATCCTCTGTCCATGAGTTTCCTGCGCCTATCTGTCATGACCCTCCCACTAAAAGAGTGACAGATTGAACAGTCCTCTTGTAAGTGGAGAGGGCCAAGGCAGTAGACACAGGAACTATGGTTGTCAGTCACTGACATTTTTTGGCCACACTGACAACGTTTAAACCCTGATTTCACTTTATCAGACATTTTACAAGTAAGATAAGAGTCAAGTCCAGTATAAGAGTCAAATCCGGTGAAAAAAAGTGAAATCCAATTTAAATGTCAAGTCCGGTTGTCAAATCTAAGTAGGGTTGGTAGGCCCCGAAAACTCTAACCAATTAACAAACTTAACGGTACCGAGAAATCAACCTACTCATACACACATACAGTTCAGTATATCAAAAATTACTAATAGAACAAATTTTCCAATAAAATATAACAAATTAAGCTATATCTTATCTGAAGATGCTCGAGCTAGCTCCCAGCGATGCGAACGCAGCAGCGGCAAACTAGATCTGAGGTAAAGGCAGAGGGGGATTGTGGGTATTAGATTGTCTCGAGCTTCTTCTCGATGCAGAGCTTGCAACCGGCAGACACGGAGCCGAGGATCGGCTCCGAACCCATGTGTAAGAACAAACGGCGAGATTGAACACTATCACATTGAGAATTAAGGAGAGTTAAAGTGCCCAAATAACACCTATACAGATACTAAAAGAACACTTACATGCCACTGCAACAGTGAATGCAAACTTGACAGCTATGCTATAAGGCAGAGATCTCATCACTGTGACAGTGCTATAATTTGTGGAGAGATAGTACAGAAGTTTGTGAAATACAAATCTGAAATGTCATTGTGATGGGAAGGGTAACAATATGGAGAGACTGCTGTACAAATACAGAAACACTAGCTATATTCAAACAGAAAAACGGTTATATACTTCCGCAGAAGAAACAAATAACTCATCTGTTTTTCTCAGATTTTTACCCAATAAATGTAAAACTTATTCTCCTTTGTGATATTATTTAAGAAAACTAGACGATTAACAGATTGACTAATGCTGAATTCTGACACCACCTTAGGAACGAATGATGGGGTAAATTTGTAATGCTACCCTATCTTTATGGAAAATTAAGTAAGGAGGCTTAGAAGATGGGGCCTGAAGTACACAAACTCTTCCTTCAAGCAGAGGTTATAGCTACTAAAGATAGTTTTCCAGGTTTTAAATTTTAGTTCACAATTTGTTGATTGATCAAATGGAGACTGAGTTAAAGCTTGCAATTCTAAATTCAAATCCCATGGTGGAGTTGGATCTTTAAAAGGGGATCTAAGAAGAAAAGTCCCCCTTATAAAAGCCTTACAAAGTTTTGAATAAGCTAAGTTGGAACTTACTTCTACGCGGAAAGTAGAAATGGCAGCTAGTTATAATTAAGGAGCTAGCCCCATTCACTAAAAAAACTGCAGCTATAAACTCAATAATTTTAGGTTGTTGTCGTGTCTTTCGGCTTTTCCCGGTTAGGGGTCGCCATAGCGGAACTCCGGTCCGCTAATGATTGGTAGTTGATTTTTAAGTGCCGAGTTATCAGCCCTGACGCACAACCTTCAACGAAGGTATGCCCATTCACGCATGTCTCCACGCAGAAGACGCTCTAACTGAGAATCGAACCGGACAGCATCTTACTGTGAGGCGACAACACTACCGCAGCACCACCACCACTTGATACTAAAAAGGGATCAATGTCTCTGCTGTGCCCAAAAAGCAAATCTTTTCCATTTACTTCTGTAATTTTTCCTAGTGGAAGCTTTATGGGAAGACAAAAGAATTCAACATACAGGGGAGGAGGGCCTTGCTCATCTGGCTATCAATATAATTACAGAAACCATGCAGTCAACATTAGGCCTGAAATGTCCAGGTGAATCATGCCTCTCGGGTGAGACAGCAGGTCTGGAATTAGATCCAGAATCCATGGCGGGTGAACTAGATGAGGTCACAAAAAGAAGAACCAAATTTGACGAGGCCAATAAGGTGCAATACGGATGACTGTGCTCTCCAATCGAGATGTTTTCTGGAGATACTTGGGGATTAGAGGAGTTGGGAGGCAAGCTTAAAGGAGACTGGTAGGCCACTTGTGGAGGACAGCATCCCTTGGTGATACCCCTGGTAGAGGGATCAGGGCAAAGTACAAGCTGCACTTGTTGTTGAGGGGAGAAGCAAAGAGGTTGCAACAAGTTTGGCACTACTGGCAGACCATTATCCTCGTTTCCCCGTCTTTCCTGACCTAGAGTAGTCCAAATACAGCCTTTGCTGAATTCTGGACTTTTGGAAAGTTCCTGAGTTGCCCATTTCCTTTCTTGGATAAAGGGAGGCTTCTTTGTTCACCAGTGGCAGTGGGGAGCTTAGAGCAGCCTATCTATCCCTGGAGGAGTGTTCCCAGCACAAGAATCTGGTAGTCTATTGGCCGTTTTGGGCCAATTTCTAGCTCTTTCAAGTCCCCCTGTATAAAACCCGCTTTGGTGTGGCTTTGCGCGATTTTGTGCATAGCGCAGCATCGGGCAGCTCCGCTGAATTGGGTTTAAACCATTCTCGGCTCCACAAAGTCTGCTCTTTACTTTTTCCCTTAGAACTGATCTAGTTCTCATAATAAACACCCTATTCCTACTCTAAAGCCTGGCACTTGCTCACTAAAGCAATTATACAAGTCAGCACTAAAAAATTAAAAGCACTACACCCTCACAAACTCTCCTTGAGTACCTTGTTCCCCCCACTGGCCCTTTTTTCAATTATAAAGGAATTCCCAATACTATTCTAGCATGTCCAAAGGTCAGTTGTCAATCTCCTCTCCGTTCCAGCTGGTGAATCTGGGAATCTTGAGACAATGTTACAACTGCCTCGTACACAGACAACCCTCTCCTCCTCCCAACAAATTCCAACACGTGAGAGATGCAACTATATAGCCAAACGGGAGGCTAAGCTCTCTCAACTCAGTACTGGCGTAACCAGTCAGGAGGAGAAGGAAACCACACTCACTACAATTCCAGTCTCACACAGACCTGCCACGACAGCAAACCAAACACAAACACACAAAAACATACTCGGAGGCTCTAAATAAAAATCTGCCTAAGCAGCAGAGACCTCCAAAGCAGACACCCAAGCAACCGCTACCCCAAAACAAAACACGTGCAACACATAGCTCACAAAGCCAATGTGCCGAACAGTCACAGCCCTTAAGGCTAAACAACACACCTGATACACTTGTAATAGGTGACTCTATCATCAGGCACACTGACATCCCGCTCACCAGGCTGAACAAGGTCACGGTGAGCTGCCTGTCGGGTGCTAGGATCTGCCACATAACACAAGCACTCAGGTCACTCCACGGCAAGTACAAATATGACTCGGTCATTGTTCGTGCTGGTGTGAATGACCTGAGACGTACCTCCCTGGACTACATGAAAAGAGACATAGAGGAGCTCTCTGAGCATGTAGCCCAGGCCGGTATGACCCTGACCTTGAGTAGCATCTTACCCTCACCAAGAATGATGCCACAATATGAAGACAAGATGATCAATTTCAACAATTGGCTTAAGTATTGGTGTCATTCAAAGGTGATCCAATGCCTGTCAGCCTGAGATGACATGCTCGACAAGCCACGATGCTTCGCTAGGGGTGGCTTGCACCGGTCACCCCTGGGCTTTCGGATATTGGCAAAGGTTCTTGCCACCCCCATAGTGCCTTTTTTAGGCAAGGCTCAAAAGACAAACCCACCGCCATAGGTATCACAAGGGATAAGAAACTAAGAGTAATGCTACTCAATGCCAGAAGTCTAAACCTCAAGATGCATGCGCTCTAAACTCTCCTTAGCATGGAGAACATTGATATCTGTGCAGTAACAGAAACCTGGTTCAAGGCTCCCGAGAGCACCCCAGCTCTACCAGGTTATACCTCATACCATGCTTTTCGGCCCCAAAACTTGGACCAAACCACAAAAGGAGGGGGGAGTATTAATATTCGTCAAAGATACCCATACCTCCAGGTTGGTGGCACAGCACGAAGCATCAGAGACTATCCATGTGCAACTAACGGTGGGTAAAACTGCCTTCCAGTTTATAGCCTGCTACAAACCACCCTCCCACACCCAGGAACCCCACTCGGCCTTCCTGAGAACACTGGAAAATATGAAGGTCTCTCCAAACACCATTATATTGGGTGACTTCAACTACCCAAACAGACTGGGAGCATTACTCGAGCTCCAACACCCTAGCCCAAAGGTTCCTAGAATTTATAAACTCAAATGCTTTGGAGCAACTTGTTACCACTCCCACAAGAGGAGAAAACATACTGGACCTGATCATCACCAACATGGGGGCTCTATGCTCCAGACCAGAAGTGTATCCCTCACTGGTAAGATCAGACCATAAACTAATCTCACTGGATATTCACATCCCGACCCCATCCCCTGCCCAGAAAACCACAGGGAAAATCTTCTCTAAAGCAAATTTCACACTCCTCAAAACCGAGGTGGAATCCTTCAAAGCCCCAGGGCCTGTGGAAAATACGGCCCAGACCGCAGAATCCTTTATAAACGCATTTTATGAACACCTTCAGGAATGCATGGATCATGCAATCCCAAATAAAACCAAGACCCAATCCTCCAAAGGCAGGAGTCTTGTCTGGTGGACTCCAGCCATAAACAAATTATACAATAGAAGGAGGCAGCTACTACAGGATAGAGCAAAATCCCAAAAAGGGAAGGCCTCTCTGATCAGTATTAGCAAAAAACTACGGGCACTCATAAAATCGTCTAAGGCCAGCTTCAAGAGAAAAATTGCACAGGACACTAAGGATAATCACAAGGCTTTCTTTAGTTATGTTAGGAACCTGCGTGAGAATTCCCAGATATGCTCAGAATTAGTCCAAAATGACAAAAAAATACACCGAACCCATAGACATTGCCAACATCCTAGCTGACAGGTTCAGCGCAAACTTCTCCCCCCCACCAAAAGGGCAAATATCTATCCCAGCAGAGTGCTGCCCCTCTGACATCTCAGATGCTCAGGTAAGAGCCACCCTCTTCAAAGTAAAAAAACACAGCATCAATGGGACCAGACGGTGCCCCGGGCTGTGTCCTACATGAACTCCAAGAAGAGCTAAACCCAAACATAAAACTACTGTTCAGTCTCAGCCTTACTACAGGATATGTACCCAAAGAGTGGCATACAGCAACAATGGTCCCTCTCCACAACGATGGTGCCTCAACGGATCCTGGAAACTATCGCCCCATAAGCCTGACTATCTTGGTCTGCAAAGCTATGGAAAGGATCATCATGGACCTCATAAATAAAGATATTGGGGACCTACAGACACCGGATCCTACCCAGTTCGGCTTTGTTAAGGGCAGATCCTGCCTCTTAAACCTGGTCAATTTCTTTGAAACAGTCACCAAGGCCATTGACGAGGGGAAGGTGGTCCACACAGCCTACCTGGACCTCGCAAAAGCCTTCGATACAATACCCCACTCGGGCATTATAGATAAGCTCATCGGCTTAAATATAAACCCCTATGTCACTAGATGGGTTGCAAACTGGCTCAAGGACAGAACCCACATGGTTACAATTGCTGGAGCCATGTCAGACTCCAAACCAGTTACAAGTGGCATCCCACAAGGCTCAGTCCTGGGACCTCTCTTGTTCGGTATATATTTCTCGGAGGTACAGGCCAACATGGAAGGACTGTGGCTGACCAAGTTCGCAGATGACTGCAAACTAGGCGCCATAATCCACTCTCCAGCTGACACAAGCATCCTACAAAAGGGCCTCATAGAAGCAGACAACTGGTGCCAGAGCCACGGCCTCAAGCTAAACGCCATAAAGTGTATAGTCATCCCCTTTGGCAAAAACAAAGTGCCCACAAATTACCACATAGGTCGCAATCCATTAAGTACGGAAGAAGTAATTAGGGACCCAAGTTGATAGCAATCTCTCATTTGAAAACCACGTGGCCAACTTGGTTAGAAAAACATTTTATATAGCCCACCTAATCATGAAGGGATTCACATCTAGATCAGGGGAGGTTCATCATGTCTCTTTACTCATCCCTCATCAGGCCCATAATTGAGTACAATGCCCCTTTTGGGATGTACCTTACCAGACACCTGCAGCAACTGGAAAGACCCCAAAAGTACCTCACCAAGAGGATCAAAGGGCTCAAACAGATGTCATATGCTGCCCGGTTAAAGAAACTCCGGCTCTACTCAGTGGCATACCGCCTGCTCAGAGGCGATCTGTGCCTGACGTATAAAGCCATGTCCAACCCGGAATTAATGGACATGCTGCACCTCAGAAAATCCAAATCCCATCGAGCTACGCACTCGAGAGACTTGAACCTCAGCACTGAAATATATAGGACATGCTGGAGGGACAGATTCATAACCCAGAGGCTCCCTTCACTCTGGAATAAAATCCCAGTCCAGGTTAGGCAGAGTCCCTCACTGACTCTCTTCAAGAGGAATCTTGATGAGTGGATGGGAGATCGTAGGTTTACCCCGAGTATCACTTCTGTGTCACTGTTAGACAGAGGCACAGTATACTAACCTCGAAAAAGGGCATAGCAAAATTCATTTAAAATGGGTGGCGAAAGCCAAACACACTCTGGCTAGGCTTATAAATGCCCTGGGGCAGATAGCCTAGTATGAACCTATGAACATCTTTACTGCAATTATCGTGTAGAGAGACCACTTGTGAGAACTAAATGGACCCGCTCACTATGTCTGCTATCATATTACTTTCCCTGGAATGTGGATCACTATCAGAAGTCAACTGGATGAGATCCAAGTGCCACATTCTCAGAACTTCTCGACACAAGGGGTAAGATTTGGTTCCTCCTGGTTTGCTGATGTACTATACCACCGACATGTTGCCTGTCTGAACCACAATAGTCCCGGAAGGAAGAGAGTCTTGAAAGGCCTGCAACGCTAGGAGTACTGCTCATTTCTAGGACACTGATATGCATGCTGGCCTCTTTGAGGAACCAAGTGCCTTGGACGTTCTTTCCCAGGAAGTGCCCCCCCCCATCCAATTTGTGAAGCGTCCGTGGTCACTATGGCTTTTGGCTGAGGAAGAATGAAGGCACAGCCCTGCAAAATCTGAACTGAGCAAATCCAGCACAAGAGGTACTTTTTGCATGACTGAGTTATTATGATCTGGGTGGACATAGGCTAGTGCAGACTAGACCACTAAGTTGCTAGGGTCTATTGAAGAATTTTCATATAGTATCTTGCTAATGGAACCAAAACTATCACAGCACACACTGATTCCAAGGCTTGTAAAATCAAATGAGTTAATAGAAGAGAATTTTGGCTTATCTTTCTGACTTGAAATCATATAGTTTGTACTCTTGGTAAGGAAAGTGATGCTGTCACTGATACTGTATTGAACAAGACCCCTATGACCTCTAATATTTGAGATGTTTCTAGCTGCGATTTGTTGTGATTGATGGCAATTCCTAGACAAGAGCACAGCTGGAGTACTCGTGCTTTTACCAGAAGATGCCTGGTCGGAGTGGTTACGAGCCAGTCATCCATGTATGGAAACACCAGGAATACTTGCAGTCTCAAGTGAGCTGCTGCTACTACTGCAATGCATTCGGTTAACATTCTGGGGGCTGTGGTGAGGCCAAAAGGCAGAGCTCTGAATTGGTAATGACTGGCTCCAAGATGGAAGCATAGGTATCTTCTGGATCATCTATTCATCTTTATGTGAGATAGTATGCATCAACATCCCATTGTCCTTATGTGGCAAGGCAAAATGGACAGAAACGTGACATCTAGAACTTCATGTACCGAATTGATTTGTTCAGAATGCTGAGATCCAAAACTGGTCTCCAGCCCCATGTCTTCTTTGGCACTAAAATACTCGAGTAAGTTCCAAACTCTTTCTGGTCTGGAGGGACATCTTGGATGACTCTTTTCTAGCAGCTTTTTTATATCTAGTAGGGCTGTTTTCCTCTGACTGGGTGGAACATTGGGAATTTTGCTTACTATTAAAGGAGGAAGAAGGGAATAGAGTATTTAACCTCTGGAAATAATCCTCTGAACCCATGTATCTCCTGTACTGTCTAGCCAGGCTCTCTGGTACAAGGATAGCTTGTCCACCTCTGGAGGCTTTCAGGGGTCAATTGGGTCTCCTTCCAGGAGGGCTGGTATGACCAGTCACAGAAAGTATCCCTAGATCCTTGGTTCCATGGACCTAATCTGCCACGTGGATGGCATCTTCCATTAGAGTTCCCCCCTCTTCCCTGGGGAACAACCTCCATGTGTATCATGGAAAGGACCCTGGGATTTTCTGAACATTTATCGACCACCTCATTGATTCCTAGAAAAGGTTCTTTTAGGGATCAAAAAACACAAACTCACTACAGACAGGGTCGTACCATTCTGTTCATACCTGGATAGTGTATCTTTAACTTTGGGTCAAACAGTTTCTGTCAAAGGAAACACTGAAGGAGGAAGATTTGAAGGGCTCTGCGAAATCACATAGGCGCATCCAAGCACTTCTCTGAATGCCTGAAATCCACCACCCTTGAGCTACCTTCAGCTGCATGGGAAATGAGCCTCATGGACAAATTTGAAATTGACTGTAAGGGAGCCAATTGTGAGGCAATACAAGTCTATGCTTCAGAAGTAATGGTCCCGGAGAGAGATTTGGAGAGTTTTTTAATCAAATCCATCTGAAGTCTGGTGAAATGTGCCAAATAATTCAGCAACCTAAGTGCAAAAGTCGCTGAAGCATAAACACACTTCCCAAATCTGTCCAATGACCTAGACTCCATTGTTAGGGGGATGGACAGATCAACTTTGTTTTGCGAGTTCCTTCTTTGTGGCTGCCACTATTACCATGGCATCTACTGGTACTCCTTTGCTCCAAAATTCTCTTCTTTTTGGGAGTGCCAGGATCTTGTCTGGTCTCTTGGGGATCGGCTCAACAAAGTTGGGTTCCTTCTACACCCACCTAGAGATCAAACCAATGAGCTCATCAGGGGGATGGAGTCACCCAGGAGGTAGACGAGTCAGACCCAAAGGCTTCCAGGAATAACCATTCCTCTTGGGAAGAGTTATCGGTAGATCAACCAACCCTTTGCTTGAGGATTTCCAGAATGTCTCCAAAGGAGATGTCATCAGGTGGTGATCTTGAGGACCTTTTCCCCTCCTCAAAATCAGTATCTTCTGTGCCCCGACTCTTGAGGCGAGTCAAAGTGCCTCCTCCTGCACTTTCTCTTCCTAGGGATTTCTTCAGTGGGATGTTCCAGTGAAGTATCAGAAGATATGACTATACACAGCTGGGTAGCCTGCAGACTTTGCGCTGGCTGCCCCTGTGGAGTGTTGAGGCTCAAAGCACAAAGACACGAGTTTGGGCAGACTGATACGAGGGAAGGGGAATCGTCCCTACTCTAGAAATAGATACTCTTTCCACTACCTCAAAAATAGAATTCCCTGGAAGGAGGAGGCCAATGGTGCCAAGAAGACATGCATCCAGGCCATCAGCTTCTACTGACCTGAAGGCAGCCCATTCAAGGCAGATGTTGGAGCTGGTGTCTCCAAAGATTAGGCTCCAAGGGGCAGAGATGTCTGACTATTTCGGAGTCAACTCCAGCACCTTGAATCTGGCAACGGCAATACGGGTCAGGGAGTCATCTAGCTCAGGTACACTTGGAGCCTGTCCACTCAGAGAAGGCATCTCCGTAGGATAGGACAATCTTCAAATCTGACACTGATGGTTCTGGAAATTACACATCCAAGAGCTCCAAAGCCAAAGGGTAGATCTGAGCAGCAGCCAAATCAGGAGGAGCAGTACTGGCAAAGGTCTCCGGACCCAATGGGGTAAAAGCCGGTAGAACTCTCATCTGTATTTGTGCCAAGAGAAATCTCCGCCTCTATCCCCTTCTCTTTCTGTCAGACTACTGGAAGAACGAGAAGAGGTTGTCACTGAAGGGGTCACAGACCTTTTACGTATGTACATCGGTTATCAGAAGCTGTAGGATCTGAGGGTTTATCCTTTGGATCCGAAGAAATCAGATCGGATTGCTTAGACACCTTAAGAGGTGGTTCAACAGTAGGATCTAAGCTAGAAGTGGAGGATCCGGATGGGTCTAATGGACTGTTTCTGAACTCCTTTTTCTCAACTTCTTGGAGGTTTGAGCTCCAGATAAAGACTCAGAAAAGGAAGCTGACAATAAACCTTTCAAAATAAGTTTATTTTTGCCGTCTACCAAGGCACATGGATTAAAGGACTTCACATTTTTAAGTCCAGAAGGTTTTAAAGTTTTTCAGCCATATAACTGAAGAAGTTACCACAAGGTTAAGAGCAAAAGAAAGAAAAAGATTACCAACAATGGTAAGCTAAATTACACCAGTAAGTGTAGAAAGGATAAGGGAGGAATATATTATAGTTAATAGCTAGAAAGGATAATAAAATGTAAATATCCTATTTTTAATTACACAGAACCACACTAAAGCTTGAGCGCTAACAGCAACAACGTCTGTATGTGAAGGCGGCAAACGAGATATTAGGCATAGTAAGGGACTAGAGCATTGTGGGTAAGGAAGGAGCTAGAGAGCTTTTCAGTATCCACAAGCTGTAAATGTGGTCTAAGTTGAATCTGAGGGTAGGATCCAAATCCACTTGTTGAGGAATAAATGAAAATTGACAACTTTAGATCTTGGTCGTCCATGTCAGATGCCGAATTAACAATTAAAATATTTCATTCACGTTAGGTATTTTAAAATTAGTTCTTCGTTTTAAGTCATAAATGGCAATGTGCCAAATAGAAAAAAGATGTGCATCATGTTAATACTTTGTGATGAAGACAGTGCTTTTAATTGCAAACATTTTTCTCACTATACTAAACCTCTCACCCATGAGATATAGCAACAAACAATTAACATGCATCTCTACGCTGTAACCTAAACACAAAGCATTTATTTCTAAACATTTCAGATAATTTAGTCATAGATACCTAGCATTTGTGAACTACATAGCGCTGTCGTGCAAGACAAGCCACCCCCCCCCCACACAAAGAGTGAGCTTCAATGATAAAAGAAGTTGACCAAAAATAAGTGAGAAAAAAGAAAAAAAAAATCAATATGATTATGACTCTTGTAATGGATTACTCATTGCAAATGGGTTCTACAATGTAAAAGAAATATGTATGTCAGAGGAGTTTAACAAGTGACATTACTCAGTCCTTATTCCTAGAAATTAGGATTTTTTAGTTTTAATTTGTGTTCATATACTCCTTAGTTTGGCCTTTAGTATCTGGAATTCCATTGTCAGCCCTACACCTCAGCCAAAAAAGTTAAAATTCACCCATAGCTACCTATCTCCTTTCACAGGAATGTTTTTTTTTTTTTTTTTTTTAACCAGGCTGGTGTAACTGGATATTAAAGAGGCCATCAGCTTTAGACTCCGTAACAGCAGGGCTTTTACCCATTTGTCCCATCTAATCTGCACAGTCCCCTTATGTGTGCAATATCCTAAGGAGTACTGATATCACAAGGCAGATACTCTATCTGCCCTCTCAGGCTGCTGTAACCAAAGCCCTTTAGTCAGGATCAGCTCTGCAGAAGATCCACTTTTTTAAACTCAGTCCTAATAAAGATGAGGCAGCAGGCGCAGGCCAGCAGCTGTTTAATCTCACTCTTCCTAGGTGGGTATCATGAGGGTAACTGTATGATAAATGTCACTGTGTGGTACCAATAATCAGGCCGTCCTGCTCCTAAACCATCAAGTGACAATTTTGATTTCTCAAAAGTACTGATAGGTTCATAAGTAAGTACTAGGCAAGCTGCCCTTGCAGGCCATTTTAAGGCCGGCCAATTTCCCTTTTGGTGCTCGAATTAACTTATCCCATTTGGTTAGAGACTGGCCAAAACCTCACATGGATGACGATTACATATTACCCCGCATACGAATAAAGTACAGTTGTGTACACTTACAATAAATGTAGATGTTCGAGTGTATTCACTGTTGCAGTCATTACATTTGGGTTATCTGCTTGCACAAAGCCCTCAGTCGGCTTGATTAAAGTCTTGGGTCCTGCGTCAGTTGCTGTCCCTTCTTCCATGACATCAGGTCGTCAGGGGTATAAAATCATGTAGCCGATGCCATTACATCAGTTTTTCTTGCCCCAGATGCCAGGTGCCCCCCTAATGGGAAGTAACTAAACATAAAAGCACAAAAATATACCTCCAACAAAAAAGCAAATATACACCAAAAAGGCTTTTAAGCATAGTAAAGCAAAGTAGAGATATTGCCAAAAGAATTTAGGCGGCTGGAGGAAGGGGAACCAGGACTGCAACAGTGAATACACTCAAACATCTACATTTATGGTAAGTGTACATAACTGTACTATGTTCGTGTTTCACTGTTGCAGTCATTACATTTGGGTAGATTCCCAAAGCTATGGATGGGAGGAGGAGCTTATGTAGCATTAGGGCCAGCTATAAGGCCCTGCAAGACTGCAGTGGCAAAGCCAGCTCTGGACTTAGAGAAAATTGGCAAATGATAATGCTTGGTGAAAGTATTTACAGAACTCCAGGTAGTAGCTTCTAAGATGTCCCTGGTAGGGAACGCCTCTGAGAAAGGCTGTACAGGTAGATGCAGCCCTGCTGGAGTGAGGTCTGATCCCCTGGGGATAGGTTTTCCATGGTGCTTATAGCAGAAATGAATGCAATGGCTTATCCATTTAGAAATGGTTTGCTTTGAAATAGCCTTCCCCTCTGCCCCTGCAGCAAATGCCACCAGCAGTTGTTCAGATTTCCTTTGAGGTTTAGTCCTGTCCAAGTAGAATCTAAGTTGTCTGTGCACATCTAAGGAATGCAGCATCCATTCCCCTTTATTATGTGGATTGGGAAAGAAGGTTGGCAAATGAATCGACTGATTAAGAGCCACACTGCATACCACCTTGGGCATGAAGGATGGCTTGGTTCTGAGGGACACCCTGTCCACATGAAAGATGATGAAAGGCTCCACACTGCCATAAGGGCCTGTAATTCAGATACCCTTCTAGCTGAAGGGATTGCTAAAAGGAAAGCTGTTTTCCAAGAAAGAAATTTTAAGCCTGCAGTAGCAGCTGGCTCGAAAGGAGGTAGAGTGAGTTTTTCCAAGACAAAATTAAGGTCCCAGGCTCGGGTTGGAGCTTTCCTGGGTGGTCTCAAAATTTTGGCCCCTCTGAGGAACTGCTTGAGCAGTGGATGAGAGAAGAGGGGAGGTTCAGTGTTATAATGAGCTGAAAATGCTGAGGCGTGGATTTTAATGGAGGAAAACGACAGGCCCTTGTGAAGCATCTCAGTTAAGTATTGTAAAATCTGAGGTAAATTGGACACTGCTGTGCTCATACCTTGAGACTGGTTCCAGGCACAGAATCTTTTCCATTTTTCAGCATAAAAGATTTTCTAGTACTAGGCCTCCTTGCCTCTAAAATTATATCCATCACAGGTTTGCTGAGGGATGGTAAAGGAGAGATTAAGTAATTAGCCAGGCTGCAAGATTCAGTGTTGGAAGCTGAGGGTGCAGAATCTGGTTCTCCTGCTGAGACAGCAGGGAAGGAGTCTGAGGCAGGTGCCATGGGGATAACCGTGACACACTGCGCAGGAGGGGTTACCATTGTTGGCGCGGCCAGTCTGGAGCAATCAAAATCATCCTTGGTTTGTCCTGTTTGATTTTTAGTAGTACTTTGGTGAGCACAGGCAGGGGGCATAGACTGATAGGTTTCTCCAGCTGAAGGACAGAGCATCCACTGAAGGACAGAGCATCCACTTTCCAGGCTTGTTCGTGGGGAGTCCTTGTGCAAAATTTGTCCAACTGGTAGTTCTGGGGAAGGTCTATATCTGGGCTCACCCATTTGCTTGTCAACATGTTGAAAATCCTTGGTTCCAGTTTCCACTTGTGTGGGTCCATGAGGTTTTTGCTTAGTCCATCTGCCAGTGTATTTAATTTTCCTGGCAGGATTTGAGCTTGTAGGTGAACTTGGTAGCTCAAAGCTGTGTTCCACAATGCCATGGCTAGTCAGCAGAGGGGGTAAGAATGTGTACCCCCCTTGCTTGTTTATGTACCACACAACAGTGGTGTTGTCCGTGTCTACCATTAGTTGTCCTGGAAGAATGTGGTCCTTGAAGGCTGTCAGAGCATTCTGTACAGCTAACATTTCTTTTTGATTGATATGCAGGTGCATTTGACTTGGGTTCCATTTGCCCTGAATGCACTTCCCTGCCAGGTGAGACCCCCCATGCATAGTCTGATGCGTCTGTTAGGGTTTGGGCAGCAGGGGGTAGTGTGAATGGTAATCCCTTGTTTTGGCGACAGGCCTCTGCCCACCAAAGGAACTCTAGGCGTAAGCAAGGTATGATAGGAATCACTGTTTCGAGATCCTGAGAAAGTTGACACCAAAGGCTTTTTAGATACCATTGTAGTTTCCTCATGCAGTCTTGCATATGGAATTAGAAGAATGCAGGAGGCCATGAACCCCAAGGCTTGCAGTATTTGCCTTGCAGATAGCAGGGTTTTTGTGGCCACTTGTTTGAAGTAGGTTGTCAAATGAATTTGTTTCTCTGGCATAAGGAAAGCCATCTGGGAAGTTGTATTCAAGCTTGCTCCCAGGAATATAATTTGTTGACAGGGTACCAGGTGTGATTTCTTTTCGTTTATGGTGTACCCCAGACAAGTTAGCACCCTTTGTACAAAGGCCAGATGATTCAAAAGTATGTCCTGGCATTCTGCCTGAATTAGACAATTGTCCAGGTATGGGTATATTTGAATATTTCTTTGCCTGCAAAATGCAACGACCGGAGCTAGGCACTTAGTGAATACCCTGGGCGCAGTAGATAAGCCAAAGGGCAGTACAGAGAACTGATACTGTGTGTAGCCTGCTTTGAAGCGTAGGTATCTTCTGCAAGATTCCGATTGGGATGTGCAGGTATGCTTCCTTTAAATCTAGTGTTGCCAACCAGGTGTCTTTACCTAGCATAAGGAGCAACTGGTGAAGAGTCAGCATCTTGAATTTTGGAATAACCAAAAAGGTGTTTAGAGTAGACAGGTCCAGGATAGGACGTCATGAATTGTCTTTTCTGGGTACCAGGAAAAGTGTTGAGTAGAAACCTTGTCCCTTTTCTCCTGATACCAACTGAATAGCCCCAATGCTTAAGAAAGTACTTGCTTTTGGGCCTCTGCCCACTGATTTGGGGGTAGATCTGGCCACCCGCCTGGTGTTGGTAATGTGTGGAAGTGAAATCTGTATCCCTAGGACACTATATTTAAAACCCATTTGTCCTGGGTAATGAGTTCCCAGTTCTTTGCATGAAGAACAATCTTTCCCCCTAAAGGGGCAGACAGTTGAGAAGTGCTTGGCAGTTTTAAAAATAAGTCATTTGAGACAGTTTACAATAGGGGGAGTTTTACTACCCCTAGATTTGGAAGTGGAGGCCCCCACTGCTTAGTTCTGTGCATACCCTGGGACTGAAGTCTGGGAGCTCTGCTGGATCTGCGTTTGGACTGAGAAGGTCTGGAAGAAGCAGGAAAGGACCAATTCTTGGAAGGCCAATGCCTACTAAACCTTGGATGTTGTACTTGTAAAAAATCTTTAACAGTTTGCATAGATTTACCTTTTCCCTCCATCTTTTTAAGAACTTCTTCTGCCTTGTTGCCAAACAGGCGGTCCTGGTTTAAGGGAGCGTCCAGTAATTTCGTTTTAACATGATCTGGCAAGGATTGCTCCTTAAGCCAAGCATGCCTTCTAAGTGCAGATCCAGTTACAACAGCCCTGCAAGATGCCTCTAGTAAATCAAAACCACACTGCAAAGTATGTTTTCCAACTTGTTCAGCTGAAAGCAGTAAATCCTGTAAATCCTTATTTTCAGCACAATCAGGAATCAACTTCATTTTCTGTTTAAGCAATCCAATAATATGCGCTGATACTTTAACATATGAAACTGGTAGTTTAAGGCCCTAATGGCCAAAGCTGCAGAAGTGTATACCTTCTTACCCCTTCTATCCAGCACCCTGGAGTCTCTATCAGAGGGTGTAGGGTTTTTGGCAGTAATAGCCTTAATGCCCTTGGGTCCCTGTGAAATTGTCTCAAGATCTGCAGTAGGATTTTTAAAAAGGAACTTATGAGAGTCAGGACCCTGTAATATCCATCAGGTTTTCTGGGAGCAGGAGGTAGAGTCATGGGCCGAGCTAGATTCCGAAAAGGCATCATCAACAATGTTTAGTACAGGAGGTATGGCTAAAGGCCTGTGCTGGGGCAGGAGTAAGAAATCCCTAAGCCTCTTTTTAGAATCAGAGAAATTCTGACTTCCCCAATGAAAATGCTCCCTGAGGGTATGCAAGGTTTCACCAAAAAAAAAATTCTCTGGGGAGGATGCAGAGGGAATAGAGTCCTCAGCATCAGAATCCTCACAGACAGATAAGGGTAAATCCTGGTCGTCAGAGGAAACAGAAAATTCAGAATCCTGGTCAGAAGTATCATAAGCAAACTCAGTCCTAGGTCTCTTAGAGGGGGAAGGTTGGCTTCCCCTGATTAACGTAATAAGGTCTTCAGCCATTCCTATCATTTGTTTTTTAGGCATAGGGGCCTAGCCATGTGGTCTGGGCATCTGTTTTCTAGGCATGGTTTGAGTTTTAGGCATTGAAGAAGAACATGGCGTCGGTTTAATACGCAAGTCAGTAGGTGCCTGAAAACACCCTCAGAAGCCGGTGCCTGCACAGTGGCTCCAGACCCATCCAAGGTAGAGACATCCACGGGTTCCATTGTTGAAGCATCTCGCAGCATACCGGACTCTGAATGGGTCTCAGTAGAGGCCTGCTAATCTGAAGCAGCGGTTATCAGGGGCTGCGAAAGCATCTCACTGAGTACGGGCGAACTGGAGACTGGCTTAGTAGAAGCGTTGTCAGCAGCTTTGGACCTGGGCGGCCTGTTTCTGTCTCTGTTTTTGCGTTTTTTCAGAATGTCAGTAGTTGGATGGCTTACCAAAGACATATTGGGATAATTGAACTGAGCACCAAAATATTTAGAAGCGTAAATATACCAGCGATGGATAGTTCGTGGTTTAAATAAGGCACAAAACCCACAGCGAGGTACGTCGTGGCCAGGGCCTAGGCGAGGAATACAGTATGAATGAAAATCTTTACGAGGTATTTGCTTTCCACAAGTAATGCAATTATTTACTTTTACTGACATCAGTTTAGAGCAAGAAAAAGTTTCCCCAACTGTGTACTTAGCTTTTAGTTGAAGACTTTGGTTCTGAAACTCGAAAACAAAAATTTCAGGAGTCGGCCAACCGGCACTTGCGAACTGCTTCTGCTTCGGGCACCGCACGGCAAGAAAGACTGATGTAATGGCATCGGCTGCATGTTTTATACCCCTGATGTCACAGAAGAAGGGACAGCAATCGAAGCAGGACCCAAGACTTTGTTAATCAGGCCGACTGAGGGCTACTGCAAGCAGATAACCCAAATTTGATGACTGCAACAGTGAAACATGAAGAACATCAAACCTCTTCCGTTTGGACATAAGATTTCATAGTAGTACGTTTTCTCACTTTCCTGATAACGTTAAACACATCCCCAAAACACTGGTACCTAAAAACCACTAGAATTCTCTAATCTATGGTGAGTGTTACACCAAGGTCCAGTCTGGAGATCATCAGCAAACTCCTGCAATTTCTCAGCAAGTTTATTCAGTACAGTAATGATTAGAATTGCTCTCCATCTAACTCTACCAGCAAGGTGAACCAGTTTTGCCTGTGTCAGAATAGAATTTTCTGGAGCATTATGGGTTCATCTTTCATTGTTTACTGGATTACACTGGGAAGTAAACAGAAAGGAAGGAAGGCATAAACAGTCGAAGCCACTCTATGGAGAAAGGTTCTGACAAAGACTTCTTGAACAAAACTGAGGCAGTTGTCTGCTTTTTTCTGGTGATGCAAACAGATCTATCTGTGAAACATCTCATCTATATATTATTTGTAGGAAGACCTCCCATTTTTGTATTATTTGTAGGGAGACATCCCATCTTTGTATTATTTGTAGGGAGACCTCCCATATTTGCATTACAGGATCATAGCAGGTTACTAGGCTAATGGCTCTCGGGGCCCTTACAAGCCTAGCCAATAGTTTATCCCCAAAAAAGAAACCTCAGTCAGCCCCTCTCACCCCTGTCTGAGGGACATAGGTGGAACCCCTGGGACAAATCTGTGGTTTCCCTTTCCACTCATCAAGGTTGCACTTGAACAGGGTCAGTGAGGTACTCTGTTTGACGTGTATGGGAAGTCTATTCCAGAGACGGGACAGCCTCTGGGAGACCAACCTGCCTCTTCAGCAAGTTTTGTTGATACCACATATTAGATTTAGGCCTTTCGAGTGGGTAATGCATGAGGAGCTAGACTTATGGATATGGAGCATCTCTAGTAGGGCAGGGTCCGAGATTTCCTTGTAGGTGAGACACAGATCACCTCTGAGCAATCTGTATGATACAGAGTAGAGCGATAAGTGATTTGAGACTGGCCACATAAGACGTGTTGGAGGCCATGGGTTCTCTCTGTGAGGTATTTCTGTGGCCTTTCCAGTTGCTTGAGGTGTTTGGAGAGGTACATACCCAAACGGGGCATTATACTCAAATTACTGGTCTAATGAGGGAGGAGTACAAACAGGAAATGACCTCCTGATTTTGGATGCAATCCTTTTACTTATGAGATGAACCAAGTAAATGGCTTTTCTGACCACTGCCGCTATATGATGGTCAAATGTGAGAGTGTTGTAAACCTGTGTACCCAGGTCTCTCGCCACAGTTGTGTGACTAGGGAGTTACCGTTGATGTGGTAATCAGCAGGGGCCGTGTTGTTGCCAAATGGTAAAATACATTTTTTTTTTGCATTTAACTTAAGGCCATGACTTTAGCTCCAGTCATTTGTTGTTGCGAGACTCCCTTGCAGTATGTTAACATCATTTGGGGAGTCAATGACACCACCCAACTTACAGTTGCCCACAAACCTGGTCAGCCACAGGCCTTTTGTCTTTGCCTGGCCCACTGAGAAGTAGATGCCAAACAGTAGGGTTCCCATACAGATCCCTGGGGAACACCAGTAGTGACAGGTCTGCTGTCGTAGGTGGAGGCGCCTATTTTGACCCTGCGGTTCCTATCGGTCAGCCAGTTTGCCACCCACCTGATGAGATAGGGATTTACTCCAAGTTGTGTTAGCTTTTCAATGACAATTGAGTGGAGGAGTGTGTCAAAGGTTTTGGCCAACTCAAGGTAAACTGTATGTATGGACTTTTCCTCATCCAGGGCCTAGGTGACAGCCTCAAAGAAATCAACCAGGTTCAACAGGCAAGATCTGCCCTTGATGAATCTGAACTAGGTGGGGTCAAGTGCTTGGACATTGCCTATGTCCTTGTTTATGAGATCCATAATAATATGCTCCATGGCTTTACAGATCATACTTGTCAAGCTAATGGGGTGATGGTTATCAGGGTCAGTTTGTAGGAAGACCTCCCATCTTTGTATTATTTGTAGGAATACCTCCCAGTGTAACTCATGGGGAGATTCAGCTATGCCCTACTCAGCTTGTCTGCTGCTGCACTTAGTTCTGAAGAGATAAAAAAAAATCAATGAGAGAAATTGTGTGTTGTACTATCAGCTTCTACATTGTCATAGCAAGCCTGCAGAGCTGGTAAGATCTTGTCCCTCTATGCTTGTTCAAGTACTACACAATAGTGGTATCTGCCACTACTTTCATGGGCCCTCCCATCCAAAATTAGCTTAATGTCCTTAGCTCCTGAACTACAGCCAGCAACTACTTAGCACTGAAGTGTAACCTCCATTGTGAAACAGGATTAAGTAATCTAGACTTTGACGTCTTGAAATAATGCTTCCCAAGCTAGATCTATTGCATTTGTGGTGACAGTCTGGACTGGGGCCTTTTACACAAAAAGCCTCTCCAATTTCTACAGAACGGCTTTGTCCACCATTATAACTCCCTTGCTAAAAATGGGAGAATGGAAATCACAACATCTAGGGTTGGCGCCACAATGACCCGAGGTACCACTGGATTTTCCCTGTGCAAAGTTTAATATGGAGGACCATTAAAAGTGGTGGATGCAATGAAGCCCAGAGCCATGAGAAATCCCCTTGGCATGGCCATCTTTTATTTGTCAGGTCTACATAATATTGTAGGTAGCTTTCCACCTTTGTCCTGAGGAAGGTAAACACTCTGGGCTAAGGTAGAGGAAAAGAAATATATTTTGTTTTCTGTATCTTTTTGAATGAAATGCCCCCTCACAAGTGTTTACAGCCCAGACTGACAAGCTGGACAAACATGACAAAACCTAACTTCTTTGTGCGTTCCGCCCTCTTCTTGGTAATACTTACTCTGGGTTCCTTTTTCCCCAAAGGGCAAGCATCTGGGGAAAACCATTGCGAGCTATCAGACGTGCCTTGGTCCACAGCTACAATGGTCTCCAAAGGGACAACGTCACAGGACCAAGAAGAAGATGATGACATTCAGTCTGGGGGCTGCAAACATGCCTCACTGGTCTGAAGTCAGTTGCTTCAGACCAATCTCAGTCTCTGTAAGGGGTCTGCCAACTACAGCTGCACCCCCCCCCCAATATTGTGTTAGGCTAAGAAAGGTAGTAATGATCAAAATAACCAAAAAACATACAGCACAGAAGAAATAATGAAGCCCCAATGAGTACTTATCTACCTGAGCTCCATCTGGATCTACATATACATATAGTGTGGCAAGAAAGTTCTGAAGATGGCACAGGTGTACATCCATGTTATACCAGTTTGTTGGATATGCTTCAGAAAAGATGTTGACTGCAACAGGGAAAAGGAGCAGAAGTACATGATGCCTGGCCAAATGAACTACAATCTTAGTGGTAAAGTCCAGGATATAAGGAATACTGCAACTGTGACATAATGAAGAACATAACTATCTGTTGACTCAACAATAATGCAGAGTTTATTAAAACTACACGAGTCTCAGTTCAGATAACTCCTTTTCCCCTGTGGTGCAGCAAAATCACAGCTGACTAGAAGGGCATTAACCATATCTACATCTAAACAAGTAAACATTACTCAACTAAATTTTCAGTTATCCACTATAACAACTAACAAAACTTACCATTTTTGCTGATGTCTAATTCCCTGAGATTAATAAGATTTGCGATGGATGGTGGTAATGCTGACAGCTCATTGTCTGGCAAACTCAGCTTGTGTAGAGATTGGCAATTAAAAAGTTGCTGGGAAAAAGGAAAAAAAAAGTGAATTGAGTAGTGTCTAGTGAAAACTGGTAAACAAAAGAGAGCACACACTCTTCATCAGCCCATTAAAGTCTGTAGAGCAAACAAATCAAACTGTGCATTGAACATCACTTACTAACTGGCAGGTTAAGATGGAAAGTCAGCTGCTGAAAAGGTACAAGGTGTATACAGTCAACCTGTTCCACGTTAGTGCATAACTCAGCCAAAAGTCCATTACTCACCCTCTCGAAGAACTGCTGTATTTTTGTATCCCCTAAGACCATTACATAATACATAAAAAAAAAAAACTCTTTCACTGTTAATACTAAATCTTAGCAGACCACCAATCATGCTGAAAGCCTTACTGCGTTTCACATGCAAACCTTCATCAAATGGAAATAAAGTTTAGTTGGTCGGGGTACACTACCTGACTAAATGAAGTAATTTAGGTTAAGTAGCAACTGTGCCAGTGGACTGCAAAGAGTCATTAAGCAACTGTAAAATATGAGCTACACACAGCAGCTACAAGCTGCTTTGGGCAGTTAAAAACAGCTGTGAGCTACTTAGCGCAATTTAAAACTGTGGTCGACCTAAAGCAATGTGCAGCAGCTGTGGGTTGCTACAGACTGCTTGGAGGACATGTGATGCACATGTGGCTGATTGTACAACTGTGAGTAACTGGCTGCTCCTCTAAGTATTACTAGTCACACTAAAAGGATAGGGGAGGGGTAGGTGGTATTAAAACAGGTATAGATAAACCTCATTCTTCTGTGGTATCTGTTTTCTGTTGCTGTAACACTGACTCCACCTGTTATTTTGCACTACTATTATAGCATCCTAGCCAGATTGTTATATCATGCTATAATGTGCCTTCTTCATGAGACCTTACTACTATGTCATTCTGGTAGCCAGGTAAAAGCTAGTTTTGGCAAGACATAACCAATATCTAGACTATGAGTACCCACATGACTGTAAACTTAAGTTTCTTAAAGTATTTCCTATTATAAGGAAGTTGTCTGTTTTTACAGTTAATACCTGTGAGCAGCTCCTAGTGTAATCTTTCTGTAATGGTTACCTGCACATATTATAGAATAAACACACATTTCTCTCTAGACTGTGAACATCTACCTACCCTTGCACATCACAACTCAGATACCATGGAAATACAATCTGTTTCCAACCTGTTATAACTAGGCACCCTGAGACGGTGTAGAAAACGATCTTGCATCCTCTGACAGCAAGCTGCTGCTGCCTTGCAAACAGACCATTTGCTAGAGCTGTGCACATCTATTCAAACTGGAGTCTGACATCTCTAGAAAGAAAGTCAGTGTCCAGATTTATCCCATTATACTGCTACTTAACAGTATGGTAAAACCAAGCAAAAACAAATCCCGACAACATCCTTACCTAAACCTCCCAGGGAACATGCAAAAAGATGCAGACCTCAACCAACTACACATGCCTCTAACCTTCATGCCTACTTCTACCAACTCCAAATATATTAACCTCACATATTCATCTCTCAAACACACTACAATCAAAAGTTACCCAAGTGGAGTGGTCAAGGCCATTAGAGCATGTCACCACCCATGACAATGTTCTCAGCATACCTGCCTCAGTTGTTAAAAACAATTATGCCACTCATCAGGCTCTATAAGGACAGCATGGTGTCACCACAGACACTTGCTCTCTGTCCCTTAAGCGCACACACACACACACACACACACACACACACACACACACACACACACATAACTGCTCAAGTGGCAGTGAATGATCCTAGATGCTTCGGCCCGCAGGAGATCGAGAGACATGACTGATGTCTGTGTGTGTGACAGGGCTGGGATATGACTAGTCCAATCATTGTGAATGTTGCCACAACACAAACAAAACATAACAGACTTCAGTAATTGGCTTTATAATCAGTGTCATTCCAGAAAGATCCAATGTTGGTCACCTTAGGGAAGATGGTCTACACCTTCCCTCTTTTTTGGGCGAATTCAGTCTTCTGGATCTTGTCTCTTCCAGTTAAACAAAATCAGATCAGGCTTATCTGAATGTGGAACTGCTCAGTGTTAAGATAATAAAAGTACAGTTTTGTACCTACCATAAATGTAGATGTCCGATAGATATGCAACTGCAGTCATAACATATGGGGTTGTCCTGCCTCAGGCAGCCCTCGGTCGGCCGGATTCCAAAGTCTGGGCCCGGCGTCGGCTGGTGTCGCCTCCTGATGCCTTTATACTCCAGCCGTTCTGACGTCGGAGAGGAGGCGACACCAGCCGACGCCGGACCCAGACTTTGGAATCCGGCCAACCGAGGGCTGCCTGAGGCAGGACAACCCCATATGTTATGACTGCAGTTGCATTCTTGAAGGACATCAAGAAAATGCTCAATCTTGAAACCTATTTTTGACCCTTGAATATATATATATATATATATATATATATATATATACACACACACACAGATATATATATATATATATATATATATATATAGATCCAGATTGATACGTGGAGCAACCTATCTGTACACAGATGTGTGTGTGCGCGCGTGTGTGTGTGTGTGTGTGTGTGTGTGTGTGTGTGTGTGTGTGTGTGTGTGTGTGTGTGTACATACTGGTAAAATCACTGAAACATGGTACTGGTGCTGAGAAAACACTCCTTTACCTGGGTATAGTGCCTGTCACATCATCACCCCACTCAAAGTAAACACCAGTGTCTGAGATCTGGGTATGCTTGTAAATAAACTGTTCATTTATCCACAATGTGTCAACTACCATCAAAAAAGCCTTTTTATCTAATGCAACTAATCACTAAGGGTATATTTTTTGATCCAAGGATGTCACTGCTCCTTCTCCACTCCTCCCCGATTGGGCCTATAATAGAATGTAAGGACTCCGCCCTTGTTATATACCTATTAAGGCATACAGCACAAATCAAAAAACTCAGTGGCTCCTAACAAAGAAAATCTTCAGAATGTGCACTTCCAATTACCCTGTTTGATTGGGGCACTATCATTATTCTCAGTCTCTTGCATGGTAACTCTTGTGCTTGGCCTTTAGGGCAATGAATGTTCATGTACTAGCTGACCTCCTACCTCTATCTGCAAAGGCGGTTAACTCCATCACTGCCTGCACCCTACATTTTGTTTTTTTTTACACCTTTATTACATTAAATCTTAAAGACAGATATACATATATTAACTGAAAAGAAAACAAACCATATCTCTTTTACAATATTCAGTACTTCAATTGCAATTGGTTTAGATTTTGATTTCTGTTTTCTAGTAGACTACCAACACTCTTAGCCAGACAGCTAAACTTGTAACATAACATTAACAGAGCCTGCCAGATCTCTCTTCTGAGCAGACTCCCAGTGAACATCAAAACACCTCTCTAATCCTCTTCAAAATAATTGCAGACAAATGGATGGGGGTCCAAAATTTATCCCGGACTGTTCTCTGTGGCCTTTCAGGCAGGTGAAACAAATAGTGGGTACTCTGTCTAAGCACCAAGTGATCTACTACCAGGTATAAACTTAAGAACCTAAAAAAAGTGACATGGTTACACTATAAAAAGGTTTCAAAGCAGACTTCCACGATGACTGGACACTGATCAACAGCTCAATTTCAACTCTTTAAATGTGAAAAACAAAACTGAGAAAAAAAGAGCCAGTGACATTTTTAGCCCGAGTAAAATTTAGTTACTGGTTAGTAAGTACACTGCTTCCATGCCAGCAAAAAAGAAATTGAAAGAATCTGAAAGAATATCAACAAGAAAAGGTAAGGAGAAAACAATGGCTGGGAAGTAGGCCGCAGCTGTTCAGTAAAAAGCAGTTCAAGCTTCAGCTTTGATACAGAAGATGGCTTCCAGTAATTTAGAGGATTATTAAAATAAATGAAAGCCTGAAGAGGAATTCCAGCACAAATAACAGAAGGCTGGAAAAAGAAACTTTAACTAGCTATTCAGATGAATTGATAAAAATGCAAAAATCAGATGCTGAAATGAAGAAAAGGCTGCTTTGAGTATGAGACTTCTCAAGAAGAGCAGTGTCAAAAAATGGTAGTTAGAAGACAGAACGCACAGACAAAAATTGAGATTTTCTGCTGTACCAGAAAAACTGGAAGGAACAGAATACATTTGTTTTATGAAAGCACAAATAAGCA
Organism: Protopterus annectens; assembly: GCF_019279795.1. NCBI lineage: Eukaryota > Metazoa > Chordata > Ceratodontiformes > Protopteridae > Protopterus > Protopterus annectens. The sequence goes on from NC_056729.1 coordinate 1,968,043,641, forward strand.
ACTGGACTGGAATTCCACACCAACATTTTGTTACTTGAAAGGGCATATTGAGTGCACACTCCAAACCTGGTCATACGAAAGCAGTCAAGACCTGTATTAGAAAATATTTAATCATACCAACAGAAAGTTGATTCTGGCAAAACTGTGGCAGAAAGGAAAAGTATTAAAAGTTAGAGACAGCAGAGTGTTTGCAGAAGATGATGATTCACTGTACACCAAGCAGAAGAGAAGCAAATTTATCCCAGAAATCAGGGAATGTGAAGAGGCATAACAGAGACAAACTCTTGTATCCTGCTGTCTTCAGAATAATTTTTTCGTGAGGATCAAATAATTTTTTGCATGCAGAACAGCCTAAGGAGGAAATAAATGTTAGTCAACAAGAAGTAAGCCAACAGAAGGGGATTCTTCTTCTCAATTTTCTGATGATAGACTTTGGCAGTGAAACCTTTTCCAATGTTCCAAATGAAAATGCTTGACAGACAGAAAAAAAAACAGCAAGAACTGACTAAAAGAATCAGAAGTACCCTGGCCTTGAACCACAGTTTGGTGAAGGGAGATGGTGATTAACAGGAAGAAGACTAAGTGAAATTAGTGAATAAATGCAAGACTATAAAGCATGAATCACATTTGTGAAATATGGCTTTTCAAGAAAAAGTGTCTGAGAAAGTCTAGAGTTTTGTTGACTTTATTAAACTTGTCAGTGGACTGCAAAGCATATAACCCACATGATGCAATTTACATTTGGAATGACACTAAAATGGAAAAATAAGTAAAATATTTTATTACTATTTGTGTACAATGTTTCAGGTTATAAAGTGCATGTTATATATAGAAAAGCAAGCAGTTTTAGGTAGCATGTAGTCAGGGGTATTTTAAATGTGGGGCTAGTCTTTTTAATCACTGTTGTATGTGTTAAATATATTAAAATAAACTAGTATTTTCTTAGTTGCAACAAATATAGTTTTTTACCGTATTAACAAGAGAATAACGACTGGATAAAAGTACGTTTAATGTTAATTTGCTATGATATTAGGTTGGTGTGTGAGTGGAGTGTAAAAGTGCACTGATTATATTATATATAGAATTATTTTCTTTTATTTTTACAAGTATGAATGTTTTGATTAATGTCATTGGCTTAAGCTATAAACAGATATATTCTGTAAACATGTAGGCTTGAAAAAATAAGACAAAATGCTCAAACCCATAAAAATGACAGGTGTCTTGCATCTGCAAATATAGTAGCTTGTTTTGTTTTTCTATTAGCAAATGTTCAGTGGGAGTCAAGATGTCTGCACCTGAAGGCATTTGTACATTGACAAAAATTCACTGCTTACCGCTTTTGTGGAAACTAGCTGTCTGCAGATGCAAGCCATTAATCTTGAGATATCTGAGCATTCTTTGCTGAGGGAAATGCAAAATTTAAAAGTGCAACAATGTAGGAATAGAGACAAAAGACAAAACAGCAATAAGTGTAAATGGGAACACAGACTACCATGTGTTTAAGCATGGGTAACCTTAATTTTATGTTAGGTAATGCCTGTGGGTGCAGCTGTCAATTTCTGGCAAATGCTCCTATCTGGGGGCTTAAACTTCATTTTTTAAAGATGTGCATAGTTACATGCATTTGTCCTACATTAGAAAGGGATGGGGTGTTCTGAAAATGTATGCAGTTTTTTGTTTGAGGGTTTTCATTAAAATAAAAAGTCTTGAAAATCTAGCATCGGTTCAAATGCAGAAAAAAACAACTGTATAAAAGATCAGCCTTGTCAAACAGTGTGTGCATATAACAAAAGCTGAAAATACATGTTCAAATAAAATGTAATTTATAATTTGTGGGAATAATAGCTTTTTAACATAATGGCTACACTATCCATATCATCTTGGAATGTAAATAGCCTTGCGTGTATAGACAAAAAGGAAAGAGCATTGAATTATATTAAGAAATGCAGAGTGCAAGTAGCAAGGCTGTAGAAGACACATTTAGAAAGAATGAGCATGTGAATTTGAGAAAAATAATTTCAAATCAATTATACTAATTGCCAAGGGGCTCCAACAGTGTTGTAAAAGCAAAAAAAGACAATAATGGTAGATTTGTGGTAGTAAGTGGCTATTGGCAAGGAAGGAGGATTATGCTGGCATGTACTTATTTTCCAGCTAAAACTGCTACGATGGAGCGTAAGAAAAACTTAGGAGAAATGATCAGCTTTCAGCAGGGAATATTACCTACAGGTGGGGACTGGAACTTGATTTGCAGTAGTGAATATATATGATGGGACCTAAAAGGCAACTATAACAGAAAAAGATAGACTTCTGAAGTAATTTATGAAAATATTTGGTATGGAAGAATTAAATTTAGGAGTAGGGACTCAGAATTCACATCTTATTCCCAAGGTACAACAACTGGGCTACACTGAACATAAATTCTATTTCACATGAACATGTGCATTTAATTGAAAGCTTCGACAGCAAGGACTATTTCAGGTCATCTACCGATAAAAACCAAGATAAAAATGCAGGCTAATGACTTAAAAATCAGACACTGGTCATTTCCCACCTACATGTTAAAAAAAGAAAATTTTAAAGAATAGTTTGTGGAAATTATCTGTGTGTTATTAGGGAATATAAAAATATCTTCAGTGTTATAGTGTTATAGCTAGTGAGTGGGATAAAATGAAAATGGAGTTTAAAAATAGGCTAGAAATAAGACAGAGATTATATGGTTAAGAAGTAATACTAATTACTTAGAGGGGCCAATAAAGGTTAAAGTATTGCAGAATAATGGGAATTTCACAGGACAAGAAGAGGCACAAATACAAAGTGATAAAGGAGTATCTGGATAACATGCATGACTTTAGAAAGATTGCTGTTAAGCAACTATTTTTTTGACAGTAACTCCAAAGCATAAATAATTTTAATACAATGACATAGGCAACAGAAATTAGAAAGGGTTGTCACCAGACTAAGGGACCCTAAAACAAGGAAAAATAACCAGGGATCATGTAGGGTTATTAGAGATATTTCATAAATGTTATGAACATTTGTATAAAGCAGAGAAATGTACAAATCAAGAAAGCACTACAGGAAATATTAACAGAAGACTATTATGCCAAGGTAAGAGGTGGAGGCGGCTAAAAAAAAAAAAAAGTTATGTACACACCATAACGTTCCATGTTTGTTGTCCATCTCGACATTCATTCTTACTGGTTCCGACTCGACCACATACTATAGCTCGAAGTCTTTTACTTGGCTCATAGCTGAACAACTATCCCACCATGCAATGTGTGATTTCCCCAGATGATCTTTGCTGCTACTCATGGTCATATGTGAACACTAGTCCTACAATAAAGGATACCAAAAGCAAAGAAAGCCAGAGGAGCTCTTGTCCAAGGAAGAAATCCTCCAGGTTCTCTAGAAGACTTAGGCAGGGGGAAGGTGGGAGGGATTGCAAGAATAAATGGCAAGATGGACAACAAACATGGAACGTTATGGTGAGTACATAACTTATTTATATGTTATATTGTCCTATCTCGCCTTCATTCTGACTGGTTGGGACACTCTCCCTAGCACCATATTTCCAGGGTGGCTCATGGGAGTACACTTTTCAGTACAGTGGAACCAAAGGAGGCCCTGTCCCTGGAGGCTAAATCCATTTTGTAATGAGTGATAAATGTGTGAGGTGTTGCCCACGTAGCAGAGGCACAAATATCATCCAATGAAAGTTTAGCCTGGTAAGCAAATGACATTGTCATAGCCCTAGTAGAGTGACCTTTGACTTTGAAAGGTAGTTGTCTCTTGTTAGAATTGTAAATAAAGGTAATAAAATTTGAAAGCCAGTTTGAGAGTGAGACTTTAGAAACTGGCGTGCCTTTTTTGACTTCTGAAAATGAAACAAACAATTGATTAGACTTCCTGAAATCTTTGGTTCTATATAAATAGAAGCAAAGTTGTCTATGCACATCTAACTGATGTAGCTTGTATTCTGCCTTGTTGCCATAATTAGGGAAAACCACTGGCAGCACAACAGATTGGTTTAAGTTATGTTGTGAACACACCTTAGGTAAATAATTATGGGTTTGTCCGGAGAGATACCCTATCCTTATGGAAGATTAAATAAGGAGGTTTGACTGATAAAGCTTGCAATTCTGAGACTCTTCTTGCAGACGTAATAGCAACTAAGAAAATTGTTTTCCAAGACAGAAATCTGAGATCACAAGATGACGAGGGTTCAAAAGGGAACAAGGTCAGATATGTTGGAACAAAATTCAAGTCCCATGACAAGAGTGGTTCTTTAATGGGGGAGTCTTAATAAAGAGGTACTCTGTGAAAAGGCTTTATTATAATCTCTCGGAACAGCAAAAAAAATGTAAATAATCCAAACCACCACCAAGATGAAATTGCAGGAGGATCGAAAGTAATAGTTTACAATATCCACGACTTGGACTGGCTCCAAACACTTCAACAACCATGCAGCAATGCAAACTAAATATTTTATTCCAAAGCCACAACACAAACCCACGAAGGAAGTCACAATAAATTGAGTTAAGCACTTTCCCCTGGGACCAATCCCAGGCTTCCTCAGAACCTTTGAAAGGAAACAATGTGCTTAAATACCACCACGTAACAACATGTGACCCCCTAAACACTGAATCCTTAAAACCATCCAATTCCTTAAAAACAAAATTAAAAATACATATATATATTTTAACAAACCGTGTTGTAAACATGTTGTAGACATAATGTTAACTTTATCTAAATCCTGTTGTAAAAAATAATATATAATTGACTGCAACTGTTGAACATAAAGTATGTAATCAATAGTTAAAATATAATCAGACTTTTAAAGTACGTAAGAGACCTGGAACCACCTCTTGTAATAAATTAAAAATATAAAAGTATAAAAATGTAAAAATAATGTTCTTGTTCAGTACAAAATATTCCAACAATAAATACATTTATTGTAAAATGCAATTCATTAAAGACAAGTAGTTAAATAATTAAAAAGTTAAATAATTGTAAAACCATTACTTGACCAGCCCATTAATCATACGTCCTTTATATAAAAAAAGCAGAATTTAAAAACTAAAGTAAAAACAAAACTAAAGGGTTTGTCACAAAAAGAACTACAACCTCGCAGATCTTAATTTAAGCATACTACTAATGCTAATATTGTCGTTTAACCCTGGGGTTTGACCAGCGTTCAACTTCAGTTGTCATAGCAACTCCCTATATTCTAATTTGGTCTCCCAACTCCCTCCCCTGGGGTCAACATCCACTTGCTCCAACACAAAAAACTTCAACGTCATATTAGGACATGTCAGGGAATGTTTAAAAAGGCATTGGTCTCTCTTCTTTTTTTAACATCATATAGATGTTCATAGACTCTCCTGTTTAAATGCCTTTCCGTCTTCCCAATGTAAAAACTAAGACATATGACGCACATTCCTAAGTAAACCACCCTATTTGATTTACAATTGAAATATTGTGAGGATTTAATATGAAACTTCCTAGAAGGAATAAATAAGGAAGTCTTATTAAACATAAAAGGAACATTGGTGGATTTGGAATTAAATATTTTGTTTGCATTGCTGCGTGGTTATTGAAGTGTTTGGAGCCAGTCCAAGTCGTGGATATTGTAAACTATTATTTTCAATCCTCCTGCAATTTTGTCTTGGTGTTGTTTTTTTATATAATCTCTGTGACATCAAGTTAGAAGTTCCATCTCCTATATGAAAATTAGAAATTGCAGCTAATTGTACCTTGATAGTAGCTGTTGCTGAATCTTGTTGAAAAAGCTCTGATAGTAACTCAAAAATAGAAGAGATCGGAGCAGAAAGGGGATTGATGTTTTTACTCTGAGCTCAGAGTAAGAAACTTTCCCATTTGCTAGAATATAACTCCCTAGTTGTAGCTTTGTGCGAGGATACCAGGATGTATTTAACTACTGCTGAAAAACTGTGAAGCCTAAGTTGGGAACTGGATCAGCCATGCTGTCAAATTGAGGGTTTGGAGGGAGGGGTGGAAGGTTCCCGACATATGAGTGAGAAGGTATGGAACTAGATCCAGAGTCCATGGTTCGTCCTGAAGATGTGGCCAGAGGAAAAGAAACCAAATCTGATGAGGCCAGTATGGAGCGATGAGAATCAACCTGCTTCCCAAAGAGTAGGCTTTCTGAAGGACTTGTGGTACTGGGGGAATGGAGGAAAGGCATACAATAGTCCCGAGGGCCAATTGTGAACAAGAGCATCCTTGAGTGACTCCCCCAGAAAGGGGGATTAGGGCTAAATAGCTGCTGCATTTGGCATCCATGGGAGTGGAAAATAGGTCGCTGCAAGGCTGACCCCATTTCCGCAATATCCTTTCTGCTATCTCTTTCTTTAGAGACCACTCGTGAGGCATCAGAATTGCTATGCTTAGTCTGTCTGCTATCACGTTGGATTTCCCTGGGATGTGCACTGCTATCAGAAAATGTTGGGAAGAGATTGCCCATTGCCATACTCTGAGTGCCTCTTGGCAAAAGGGGTAAGATTTGGTTCCTCCTTGTTTATGTACCAAACCACCGACAGTACTGTCTGACTGAATTGCAATTGTTCCAAGTGGAAAAGAGTCCTGAAGTGCTTGCAACGCCAAGAGCACTGCTCTCATCTCTGGAACATTGATATGCAAATGGGTCTCATGTTCCTGCCAAGTGTCTTGGACCGTCCTCCCCAGATAATGGCCCCACACCCTATCTGGGAGGCATCCGTGGTTACTGTTTCCAGAGGTTGTTGTGGAGTAAAGGGTCGACTTGATGTGACATGAGTGGAGAGGAGCCACCATCTTGGATCCTTCTTGCAAGACTCTGATCTGGTGGGACATGGGAAGTTCTTGTAAGGACCACTGAGAAAAAAGAAGCCACTGAATAATTCTCATGTGCATCATGGCTAATGGAACTAGGGTTATCGTTGATGCCATTCTCCCTAGAACTCTCAGGATTGTTTTCACTATTATTTTTGTCTTTGGCAGGAGATCAGAAATTTGTTGTCTGAGTACCAAAACTCTTCCTGCAGGTAATTTTACTATCATGGAGACGGTGTCTAACTCTGCTCCTATAAAGGTAATATGCTGACAAGGCAACAAAGCAAAATTCCCTAAGTTTGTTATCCCTAATTGAGAACAAATTTGTAGGGTTGTGTCTCTGGACTGCTGTAGTAGATGCTTAGTGGTGGCAGTCAGGAGTCAGTCGTCTAGAGATGGAAACACCTGGATTCCTAGCCATCTCAAGTGAGCCGTGACTACTGCCATACATTTGGTGAACATTCTGGGGGCTGTAGTGAGACCAAAGGGCAGAGCTCGAAACAGATAACAAACGGCTCCCAGACAGAAGTGGAAGTGACTCCTTGATGCTCTGTCCATTTATATGTGGTAGTACGCATCTTGGAGGTTTATTGAGCACATCCAATTATCTTTCCCTAAAAAGGGAAGATTGACTGCAGTGTCACCATTCGGAACTTGGACATCTTTACGAATTTGTTTAGTTTGCTGAGATCCAATATGGGTCTCCAGTCCCCTGTTCTTTTTGGCACTAAAAAGAATCTTGAGTAAGTTCCAAATCCTACTTGGTCTGTGGGGGCTTCTTGGATGACTCTTTTGTCTAGCAACTTCTGAATCTCTATAGTTGCCTGTTCCCTTAGAGTGGGTGGAACATCCAGGATCCTTCAGAGCTATGGGATGGGAATGGAATGGATACTATACTTTGTACCTACTTGTCTTTTGTGATATCTTGTCAGGCTCCTGGGTACAAAGATAATCGCCCCCCGACTGCATCCACAGTAGGTCAGACGGGCCTCCTTTCAGGTGCGCTGAAAGGGTCAGCTGCAAAAGGAATCACAGTCACCCTGATTTTGCGGACCCCCTCTGCCTCATGGACAGCATCTACCATTATTACCCCCCCCGCCCCTGGGGAAGCATTCACCATGTGCATCCTGAAAAAGTCACTGGGATTTCTTGAACCACATTTTTCCACCTTTCTGACCTTTAGGATAGGATGTGGAAGGGACGGAAAAACACACCCCAACGGCAGAGAGAGTTTCCCCCTTCCTGCTTGCATTTGGTGAGTGCGTCCTTGACTTTTGGTCCAAAGAGTGAGAACTATTGAAAGGGGTGATGACAAAGGTAGACTTAAAAGGTTCCGCAAAATGTCAAGTGCATCCAGGAGTGCCTCCTTGGGCAAACTCCTAAACCCACTGCCCTGCTCGCCTCATCCGCTGCATAGGAAATCAACCTCATAGAGGAGTTAACTATGGAATTTAAGGTGGATAGCCGAGAGGTCACTGTCTGAAACCCCTGCAGCTAGTGAACCTTATAGAGTATCTCCCAACTCCTTCAGGAGATCTCTTTGTAGCCTAGTGAACTGTGTAAGGTAGTTCAGCGACCGAAGGGTAAAAGTCGCTGATGAGAAAATACGCTTCCCATATCTGTCCATCATTCAAGACCCCTTTTTTGGTGGATGGACAAATGAGGACGTTTCAGAGAGTTCCTTCTTGGTGGCTGCTGCCACCACCATAGCATCTACAGGGATGGCTTTAGTAAGAATTTTTTTTTCCACTGGAGCGGTTATGAATGTATTTGGTCTCCTAGGGACAGGTTCCATAGTATCTGGTGACTCCCACGCCTTTCCACTAACCAATTCCATCAGTTCATCAAAGGCCTGAGACACCCAAGAGGCTGAAGGTTGAGATATGAAGGCCTTCAGTTAGATAGCAAATATAGGAAGTTTGAAGGGGAAAAAAGAGTTTACCGGGAAAGAATAGTTGTGTAAAATCTTACAACCATAGATGTCCTTCTCTTCTACATGCAGCAGCATTCATAACATGAGGGAGTCCACCACCGGCTAACTCATACATTTGGCCAGTATATAAAAGTCTAGCGCTACTGTAAGGTACATGCAATGTCGCACAGAGAACAAATCGTAAGACAGCCATAAATTGTCGGGTATAAGGCAGACATCGGCACGTCCCGGATCTCAGAACTGAATGCCACAAAAAAGCACCAGCCAGATCCTAGGTGAGGAAACACGCCACCAGAAATCAGGCAAGCCTCAGGCGAAAGGCGGGGGTAGGGGGTTAATACTGCAACATACAGAAGAGAAAACCATCTTTGGTTATGGTAAGATTTTACACAACTATTCTATGTCCTTTTATTCATATGTTGCAGTATTCATAACATGAGGGGGAATACCAAAGCTCATGTAGAAGAATTGGGTGGAGGAGCAGTAACATTCTCCACAAACCCCTGCAAAATAGCCCTATTGAAACAGTCTGGACCTGAAAATGCCATCTAACTTATAACGTTTCGTGAAGGTATGAACAGAAGACCAGGCAGCTGCTTCCAGGATAGAACAGGTATCTAAACCGTTAAAAAAGGCACCAGAGAAAGACAGAGCTCCAGTGGAATGTGCCCCAACAGATGACAGGACATTCTTCCCATGTAACACAACGGAAGGAAATGGTTTTGGGAACCCAAGAGGAAATAGGCTGCTTGGAAACAGGCTTGTCCAGGACCCTTGGGTGACAGGAAATAGCCAATCAGACTTCCTAATTGGTTTGGTTTTACCCAAGTAATGTCTGAGTTGCCAGTGCACATCTAAAGTGTATAGGATCCTCTCACTAGAGGATTGAGGAGAAGGGAAGAAAAGGTGAAAAGCTTGACTGAGTGATGACTCATTTACCACCTTGGGTATAAAGGAGGGTGTGATGACCCACAACTGGGACCAGTAATCAAGGAGCCTCAATCCTCACCACTGGCAACAGTGGGGACGTATACTGGGAGAATAACAGGTACACACATACACACAGTATTTCCAGATTCAGCTCTCTGCATCAAGTGCAATTTCCCTTAAGAGCACACAGAGATCACAAATCATTCCGGGGCTGGTTGCTCCCTCTTTCTCCAGATTCCCAGTAAGACTCCTTACTGGCACAGCTATAGAATTGAGATCTCAGCTGAGTGGCCAAGCCAAGACCTCCGGCACCCTCTCTGTCCAATCAGTGCTTCATATCCCTGCCCAAGTAGCCGAGACACACTCTGAGGTTTGATTTACACACACACACACACACACACACACACACACACACACACACACACACACACACACACACCTGGGAAAGGCAGTCACAGGTTTACTATCTATGTCCCCCTTTTGCCCAGACTATAAGGTAGTTACTGCCACTAGCCAACTCATTATCAGCTACTTTAAGGCCCTAGGGTTGGGAGGGTGGCCTAATAGTTAAGGTGTTTGCCTTGCAAGCAAAAAGTGCAGGGTTTGAGTCTCCCAAGGGATAATTGGCTAGGCTTAAAATGGCTCTCAAGGGCAGTTAGCTTAGTACTAATCTATGAATCTATGAATAAACAAAGGGTGTCCAATCTGTGTAATATTAATACAAATGGTAGTTTGACCAAGAGCTTAAAAAGCCTTAAATAATGCCTTTGTATAATGACTCCGTGCTGCCCTTCCACAGTTTTCTGGTATGCTGGGGCTTTTTCTGATGTATTGTGCATGGGTATGGGACTTGCATTCTGATGCTTACTCAGTACATTAGTGCTTTGGAAAGGAATGAATGGAGAAAAGATCTTCGTTGCTCCTTTTTTCTTGCTTTTCTTTTTTTTTTTTAATTAAAAAGGGTTCCAACAGTTTACGGGTAGGAGAGAGGCAGAATGGAGGAAATACACAAACAAAATAAGTGTCTTTAGTTTTAAATAATGTATCTGATTTTCATAGTATTTCCTCCCTCCTGTCTTTCTTGTATGTCCGGAGTCAGGATTACAGATTTTTTTTTTTTAATTTTTGTTAAAAATTAATAAAACTTACAGAATATAACAATGGAAAAAAGTCCGGGTGACCGGACCTTTTTCCTTTGGTATATTCTTGGATTTACAACTGGCATGCTGGTTGTCTGGCCAATCAGCATGCTCGTTTTAGAATTTTAATGGCCAGTCATTGTATAAATAATAATAAATAATAAAAGAATAAGACAATACTAAATATATACTCAGAGTGACATCAGAGCAAAACCACAGGAAATATTTAAAATAACATTGCTGGACACACTCAAATAAATAAATACAAATATCTAAACTAAGGTTCACTATATTTCTGACTATATCTAAAAGAATTATATTATTCTTAAGTAACTTAAGCTAAGTTATGGAATGCATCATCATGGACCTAATAAACAAGGATATAGGGAATCTCCAAACTCTGGATCCCATGCAGTTTGGTTTTGTGAAGGGTAGATCATGCCTGCTCAACTTGGTTGAGTTCTTTGAGTCAGTCAGGTGGTTCATACAGCCTACCTTGATCTGGCCAAGGCCTTTGATACCATTTCCCACATAGGAATCATAGAAAAATTCATTAAGCTAGGCGTCAGCCACTACAACACTAGGTGGGTTGCAAACTGACTCACAGATGGAACCCACAGTGTGAAAGTAGCTGACTCCAAGTCAGACTGCCAACTAGTCACAAGTGGAGCCTCACAGGGTTCGGTCCTGGGTTCTCTCCTGTTTGGTATCTACTTCTCTGAAGTCCAGGCCAACACGAAGGGACTCCAGCTGACAAAGTTCACAGACAATTGCAAGTTGGGAGCTATTATTAACTCCCCAAGTGATGCTGAAATCCTACAGAATGGCCTCACTGAGACCAATAACTGGTGTCAGAACCATGGCCTTAAGCTCAATGCAAAAAAATGTGTAGTCATCCCCTTTGGGAAAAACCCAGTTCCCATGAATTGCCACATCAATGGTAGTCGAATGAACACAGAAGGCGTTATAAGAGATTTGGGAACACAGATTGACAGCAACCTCTCTTTTGATCACCACATTGCCATTGTGGTCAGAAAGTCCTTCTATGTGGCACATCTCACTACTAAGGGTTTTGCATCCAGGAAGAAAGAGGTCATTGTCTTCCTCTACTCTTCCCTCATTAGGCCAATCAACTAGTACAATGCCCCATTTGGCATGTAGCTCACTAGACACCTGCAACAACTGGAGGTGCCGCAAAAGTACCTCACAAAGAGGATCCTAGGCCTTAAGCACTTGTCCTATATGGACAGACTCATAAAACGCCAACTATTCTCCATCTCATATCGTACTTAAGAGGCGATCTCTGCTCGACTTACAAAGCCATGTCTGACACAGCTTTGTTAGAAATACTACATTTAAAGAAATCCCAATCCCACCACATACTCCAGAGACCTAAACCTCATTACCACAATCGACAGAACGTTCTGTAGGGACAGGTTCATAACCTAGAGACTTGCCCATGCTATGGAATAGACATCCCCCCATACATGTCAAGCCAAGTACTTCACTGACCCTCTTCAACAGAAATCTTGAAGAGTGGATGGGAAATGGAAAACTCACCCAGAGGATAACTCCAGTGCCTCTACTCGACAAAGGCACAGGGAACTAAGGTCGGGTAGCATGATGCCAGGGTAATCCTATGGCTAGGCTTGTAAAGACCCCAGGGCCATTAGCCTAGTACACACCTATGAACCTACTTCATCAGAGCAAGGCAGATGTGGTGAATGGTTCTTAATCCGGTCCAAGACAGAATACAGATTGCACTCTCTAAGAGACTTCTCAAATTAATATCTCATATATTACTGCTGGGATAGCTTGCAGAATGACAATTTCTTGTCATCTAACTTTATCCCAGGTGAAACCCTCACTGCCGGACGCTGGCAGTATTTAGCATCTACCTATGAAAATGCACAGACAAAGCCTTCTGCTCAGATCTTTGGCAGACAATGGAAGTCATAAAACAATTACATTCCTCCGCATTTCAAGACTAGTAATTAGTCCACCATACAGACAATACAGAAAGCTCTACAGTACAGACATTAATTTAATTTCAGTGTTTTTCTGAAGTTAACCTCATGTAGTCCAGTTTCCACTATTAAAATATATATATTTAAACATTTACAATAGTGCATGTACATTTCTGTTCTCTTCCAGCAGGGCACTCTGTGGTTACATTTTACGAACAAGCACTTTATAAAATACTTTTTTAACACACATCTGTACAGACCAGTTTGATATACACGACATACAGTTGTACCACAAGCATCTTGTATAAATCATGTTGATATTCACAAATGACATATTATTATTACAAAATTCCAGCTACCTGTGCTGGTAATATCCCACTTTGTCACAGAGGTGTTAGTACGTAGATACCCTAACCCTGTGAAAAAACGTGTAAGGGGAAGAAGACATCAGAAGCTGTAATTTAGAAACCCTTCTAGTAGAAGTAGTGGCCATGAGGAGGACTGTTTTCCAAGTGTAGTGTTGCACACAAGCAGAACTTGCTGGCTCAAAAGGGGCCAGAGTAAGTTTTCTAAGACAAAGTTAAGATGCCAAGGAGGAGGAGGAACTGGTTTCCTTGGTGGTCTAATATGGACACCTTTTAAAAGGTTAACTTCCAATCTGGAAGCTAAAGGGGGAGAAACAGGCAGACATGCAGAGATGATAGTAAGGTGAGCTTTAACTGAAAATTATGACAGTCCACTCTTCAATAATTTACACAGGCAGGACAGAATCACTGGAACATCCACCAGAAGTGGCTGTAAATCTTTAATAAACTTGAAAGAAAACTTTTTCCATTTATAAACATAGGATTTCCCAGTAGTAGGTTTTCTGGCCTCCTGCAGAACTTGTAGCACGTCCTCACAGAAAAGGTGTCTGAAGAGAATCAAAGCCATCACCAACAGGGTCAGCTGTAGAGTTGACATCTGTGGGTGTATTAGAGTTCCCTTGTCCTGTGTGAATAGGTCCATTCTGTGGGGTAACTTGCGGTGATTGCCCTTGGCTAAATGCAGAAGGGAGAACGATGCTGTCTTGGCCAAAAGGGAGTCACCAGCAAGATTTTTGGTTGCTCCTGCTGGATTTTCAACATGACCTTTTGGAAATGTGGGAAGAGGGAAAATGCATATAGAAACATCTCCTTCCAAGAGAAAGGCAGGGAGTCCACCTTCCATGCCAGGGGATTTGGGACCCTGGCACAAAACTTGGGAAGTTGTCTGTTCATGGGGGAGGCAAAGAGATCTATCTGAGGTGTACCACATCGATGGATCATGTCCACAAACACATCCCTGTGTAACATCTATTCGTGGGAATGAGACATGGACCTGCTCACTGCATCTGCCACAACATTTTGGGTCATGGGTATGTAAACCGCCTAGAGGGTAAGTTGATTCTGGGTAGCTATCTCCCAGGCCTGTAAAGCCAGTCTGCACAGGAGACAGGATTTTGTCCCTCCCTGTATGTTGACATACCAGGGAACCATGGTACTGTCTTGTAAACCAGCTTAAGGCCCCTGGGGAAAGAAGACGTTTGAAGAATTGTAGAGCGAAAAATCAGGGCTCTCATCTTTATATTGATGTGCTCCCTCTTCTGAGTGGGAGACCACACATCTCTGACCCTCCATGAGTCTAGGTTTGTTCCCCATCCCAGGTCTGAAGAATCCATGTACAGTGCCTGACTGGGAAGAGGTGATTGCAAGGGTAAGCCTTGATTCCTTGAAACCTGTTGGATCCACCAGTGTAACTATTTTCAGGCAGGGCAGAAGGGGAATAACAAACTCCATAGACTGGGAGTGTTGTAACTGGGAGTGTTGTAACCATACCATTCTTAGGAACTACCTGAATTTTCTCATGTGTAACTTGGCTAAATGAAGCATGGGGATAGTGGATGCCATGAATCCCAAGAGGAAAAGAAACTCCCTGGCAGTCAGGAATTGCAGAAGCAAGATGGCCTGGAAGTAGAACATGAAGGACAGGACCTTTTCTGTAGTTAAGGAAGCCAATATCCTGTCTGACTGGACCCTGCAGCCAAGGAAAATGTGGTCTTGGGAAGGAACCAGAGTAAATTTCTGTTAAGTGATCATGAAACCTAGACCCTCCAGCAGTGACCCCATGAAGGAGAGGTTCTCCTTTAGAGTGTCTGGCGTCTGAACTTGGAGAAAGAGGTCATCCAGGTATGGAAAAATCTGTATGCTCTGTAGCTTACAAAAGGTTATGAACGGAGCTAAGTATTTTGTGAATACCCTTGGGGCCGTAGATAATCCAAAGGGCAAAGCACAGAATTAAAAATGTGAGGAAGCAATAGTAAAGTGAAGAAATTTCCTGAACTGATGATGAATGAGAATACGAAGATAGGCATCCTTGATGTCCAGTGATACCATAAAGACCTGAGGAAGGATGACAGGAAGAATGGGTAAGGCTAACATTTGAAAGGTGGAAACCTTCAGGAAAGTGTTTGGATGGGATAGGTTTAAAATGGGTCTCCAATGGCCATTCTTCCTGGATACCAGGAACATCCTGGAGTCGAACCCTTTTCCGACTTGGGAAGGCAGCACCTCCTGAATGGTGCTTTGAGAAAGGAGAGTGGAAACGACCTGGGGAAAGAGTTCCAGTTGTTCCCTTGGAGGTTGTGGAATAACCCTGAAAGGAAGAGGAGTCTTCCACACCATAAAGTATCCTTGCAGAATGATGGACAGGACCCAGAAGTCCTGAGTTATCCGTTTCCAAACAGAGAGAGAGAGAGAGGTGAAGGGAAAGAGGCGTTTGTGGTTCAGGAGGCAGGGAGTCATAGACTACCTGTCTTAGCCCGATAGGGCTGTTTCTTTCCAGGAGTTGAGAAGGAAGATTTAGAGGAAAATTGTTTCCTAGCATCTCTCTTACCTTTCAAAGACTTGGGCCTGGAAGACTTCCTTTCAAAAGTGGTCTTGTTAGGGTAGCTCCTCTGAAACCTAGGCACAGAGGAAACAAAAATAGGTTTCACACTTTACAGCTCCTTGCCCTTTTCCTGTAAATACTTAAGAGTTCTGCAGCAGAGGTACCAAATAATGCCTTGTTGTCTTGCCTTAATGTCATCAGGCAAAGGTTGGAGTCTGAGCCAAGAATATCTCTTGAGGACTGATCCAGATGCAGATACTCTAGCTGATGCCTCCACGACATCATAGCTACACTTTATGGAATGCTGTGTAACCTGAGCAGAGGTTTTAAGGAAGGAGGAGTGCTTGGCCTTAGTGGGGGGAGCCAAGGAGCTCAGAAAGTAGTTTACCAGTGTCCAAGAGGAGGGCTAAGGAATATCTGCTCATATGGGTCTGGTAATTAATGGCCTTGAAAGCCAGAATAGCTGATGTATAAACCTTCTTTCCTATTCTCTTCATGACTTTATTCTCCTTATCTGAGGGGAGCAGTGAAGTGGAAGGTGACATTTTGGAGGCCTTGTCCACAGATACTGAAATAGTTGCAGGGTCTGCAGGGAGGCATTCGAACAGAAATTTGGCATCCTTTGGCCCTTTACAAAATACATCTGGCCTTTTGTGGGCAGGAGGTTGTGAATCAGGGCACTTTGAAACTGCAGCTATGGCATCCAGGAAGGCTGGCAGAGTAGGAGGTATGGCAAATGAAGGCAAGTCCATCTGCAGCAGGTCATAGCACCTTTTTTGGATGTCTGACACGTGAGAACAATCACATTTGAAAAACTCTCTCATTTTAAGAATGCTTTGCCCCAGATGAGATCCTCTCCAGAGGAATCAGTGACATTAGATTCATCTTTTAGGGAAGCATAACCCAAAGGAGAAGAAATTTGGGCTGAATAAGCCAAAGATCTGTCCCCAAAAGAATCTTCCACATCTGAAGAAAACTAAGATCATCTCTTTTGTGGTGTAGAGGGAGGAATGGAAGGAGAAGGGAGAGAGAGGTAGCTGAGGATTGTCTCATGGCCATAAAGGCATTAAACAGACCTTGGGAAAAGGCCTGCCAATTTACTAGTGGAGCCTGAGGGGCAGGAGAAACACGTTTAATTTTCTTCTTTTTAGGAACATCCATATGGTGGAAGGTGGATGGGCCCAATGTTGGCCTACACTCCACAATATTGGTAGGGATGACATTTCGCACAGTGATCAGTGGAATGCCACTCGGGCCTTCAGTTACAATGAGCCAAAATGCCCCACCTACGTCCAAGACGGATGCTTGCGTTTCCCCTAAAGACGTGCTGGTGGGGTCCTTCACAGCCTCCACACCGGTACCCATCAAAGGAGTGCCCAGCAACTCTGGAATGGTCTTTGGGCCAACATCAGCCTCGGAAAAGACATCCGGATCAGAGGGAGCAGCGATAAAACAGGCCTAGATTTCTTCACCTTCTTAGTTTGTGGTTCACCTGAAGGGCCCGACATACTTTCCCATATTGCTGGCAAGAAGTTTAAGGCAATGATTTTCCAGGTATAAATTTAGAAATGCTAACCAGCTACACAGAGTCTTGGGAACAAAGGCCTTGCAAGTAGTATGGTCATGATCAGGGCCTAGGCAAAATAGACAAAGGTCGTGATAGTCCTCATGTGGAATCTGCCTTCCACGCTGACACTTTCCCTTCCTAGCTGACATGTAACCTCAAAAAATATGGTAGCCAAAAGGTAATAAAGAAAAAAATGTAACAGGGCACTTAGTTGAAAAAGATTTGCAACTTGTCTGATGAGCGAAGACTGGAGCAGATCTGACAGGCGGCAGAAACGTTCTGGGGTCTGGTACGTGTCAACATGCCCTTTATACCATTCTGTGTGTGACGTTGCATGTACCTTGCAGTAGGCACTAGACTTTTGTATAGTGGCCGGATGTAAGAGTCAGCCAGCGGCAGAGTCCCTCATGTTACAAATACTGCAACATATAAACAGAAAGGACATCAAATGTTTTAGGACTGTTGTGAGTTTGCAGATTTTAAAAATACCCCACAGAGCACTCTTGTCAGAAATACTTGATGAAAGAAAGGCTGTAACTAAGGAAATGACTTTTTGAGCTGGTACATAGGATATGACTTGCCTAGACAAAGGAAGGCATTATTAAGTTCAATTCTGTTGGCTGTCAAAAAAGCAATTTCTATAAAATGGAAATCAAAATCCAAAACCAACTGTATTCGAAGTTTTTAATATAGGTTCATAGGTTCGTACTAGGCTATCTGCCCTAAGGCATTTAAAAGCCTAGCCAGAGTGTATGTGGCTTACACCACCCCTTAAGATGAGAATACTAAGCCCTTTTAGGGTTTAGTTTACTATGCCTCTGTCTAGTAGTGACACAGAGATGACCCCCGGGGTAAACCTACGATCTCCCATCCACTCGTCGAGATTTCTCTTGAATAAAGTCAGTGAGGGGCTCTCTGCCCAACATGGACTGGGATTCTGTTCCAGAGTGTAGGGAGCCTCTGGGTTGTGAATCTGTCCCTCCAGCACGTCCTATTTATTTCTGTGTTGAGGTTTAAGTCACTTGTTCTTGTGGCTCTGATTGATTTGGATTTTCTGAGGTGGAGCATGTCCATTAATTCAGGATTGGACATGGCCTTGTACGTCAGGCACAGATCACCTCTGAGTAGGCGGTATGCGACTGAATAGAGCTGGAGTTTTTTCAGTCGGGTGGCATATGACATATGTTTAAGACCCTTTATCCTCTTGGTGAGGAACTTTTGGGGTCTTTCCAACTGCTGCAGGTGTCGGGTGAGATACATCCCAAATGGGGCATTGTACTCAATCATTGGCCTGATAAGAGAAGAGTACAGGGGCACAATGACCTCTCTTGATCTAGATGTGATACCCTTCATGATAAGGTGGGCAATATAGAAGGTCCTCCTAACCACTTTGGCAATGTGAGTGTCAAATGAGAGTTTACTGTCAACCTGGGTACCTAGGTCCCTGATTACCTCTTCCGTACTTAATGGATTACCGCCTATGTGGTAATTTGTCGGTACCTTGTTTTTCCCAAAGGGTATGACTATACACTTTTTGGCGTTCAGCTTAAGGCCATGGCTCTGGCACCAATTATCCGTTTCTATGAGGCCTCTCTGAAGGATGTTTGTGTCCGCTGGAGTATCAATTATGGCGCCCAGTTTGCAGTCATCTGCGAACTTTGTCAGCCACAATCCTCCTATGTTTGCCTGTACCTCGGAAAAATAAATGCCGAACAAGAGGGGTCCCAGGACTGAGCCCTGTGGGACACCGCCAGACTGGCTTAGAGTCTGACATAGCTCCAGCAACTCTGACCCTGTGGGTTCTGTCCTTGAGCCAGTTTGCAACCCATCTTGTGACATATGGGTTTACATTTAAGCTGGTGAGTTTGTCTATGATGCCCGAGTGGGGTATTGTGTCAAAGGCGTTGCCAAGGTCAAGGTAGGCTGTGTGAACTGCCTTACCCTCATCAATGGCCTTAGTGACCGTTTCAAAAAAGTCGACCAAGTTCAAAAGGCAGGATCTGCCCTTGACAAAGCCAAATTGGGTAGGATCCAATGTCTGTAGGTCCCCAATGTCTTTGTTTATGAGTTCCTTAATGATCCTCTCCATAGCTTTGCAGACCAGGCTTGTCAAGCTTATGGGGCGGTAATTTCCAGGGTCCGTAGAAGCACCGCCTTTGTGAAGTGGGACCACTGTTGCCGTACGCCACTCTTTGGGTACGTATCCTGTAGTAAGGCTAAGATTAAACAGCAGCCTTATGTGTGGGTTTAGTTCCTCTTGGAGTTCATGTAGCACACAGCCCGGGACACCATCCGGTCCCATTGATGCTGTGTTTTTAGCTTTAGAGAGGGCGGCTCTCACCTGGGCATCTGAGATGTTAGGGAGGCTACACTCTGCTGGGATAGTTATTTTTCCTTTTGGGAGGGAGAAATTTACACTGAATCTGTCTGCCAGAATGTTGGCAATGTCAGTGGGTTCAGTGTATTTTGTGTCATTTTGGACTAACTCTGAGCATATCTGGGAGTTTCCACTCAGGTTTCTAACATAGCTAAATAAGGCCTTGTGATTGTCTTTTGTGTCTTTTGCGATTTTTCTCTCAAAGTTGGCCTTGGATGATTTTATGAGTGATCGTAGTTTTTTGCTAGTACTGATCAGAGACGCCTTCCCTTTTAGGGATTTTGCTCTGTCATGTAGTAGCTTCCTCCTCCTGTTGTAAAGTTTGTTTATGGCTGGGGTCTACCAGACCGGGCGCCTGCCTTTGGGGGAATGGGTCTTGATTTTATTTGGGATTGCATGATCAATGCATTCTTGAAGGTGCCCATAGAAGGCATTTGCAAAGGATTCAGCAGTGTGGGTTGTGGTTTTCACTGGCCCAGGGGCCTTGAAGGATACCACTTCAGTCTTAAGAAGTGTGAAGTTTGCTTTTGAGAAGTTCTTCACTGTGGTCTTTTGTGCAGGGGTGGGGCGGATGTGGATTTCCAGTGAGATTAATTTATGGTCTGATCTTACCAAAGAGGGATATACTTCCGGTGTGGAGCATTTTGTCCCCATGTTTGTGATGATCAGGTCTAGTATATTGTCTCCTCTTGTGTGAATGGTGACAAGTTGTTCCATTGCATTTGAGTTTATGAATTCTAGGAACCTTTGGGCTAGGGTGTTGGGGCTTGAGTAATGTTCCCAGTCTATGTTTGGGTAGTTGAAGTCTCCCAAAATGATGGTATTTGGAGAGACATTCATACTCTCCAGTGTCTTCAGGAAGGCTGTGTGGGGTTCCTGAGTTTGAGAGGGTGGTCTGTAGCATGCTACAAACTGTAAGGCAGTTTTGCCTATGGTTAGTTGCACCTGGATAGTCTACGATGCTTCGTGCGTTGCCACTAACCTGGAGGTGTGGGTATCTTTGATGAAAATGGATACTCCCCCTCCTTTTGTGGTTCGGTCCAAGTTTTGGGGGCGGAAAGCATGATATGAGGTAAAACCTGATAGTGTTGGGGTGCTCTCAGGAGCCTTGAACCAGGTTTCAGTCACCGCACAGACATCGATGTTCTCCATACTGAGGAGGGCTTCGAGGGCGTGCATCTTGAGGTTTAGACTTCTGGCATTGAGCAGCATTACCCTTACTTTTTTTCCACTTGTGTTTTCTAGGGGGGGTAGGTTTGTCATTTGAGCCTTGCCTAAAAAAGGCACTATGGGGGTAGCAAGAGCCTTGGCCAATATCCGGAAGCCCAGGGGTGACAGGTGCAAGCCATCCCTTGCGAAGCAGCGTGGCTTGTCAAGCATGTCATCCCAAGCAGACAGACATTGGATCCCCTTAGAATGACACCAGTAATTAAGCCACAAAAGAACTGGAAGAAGGATCTTTAGAAAAAGGAATGAGCAAATTACATAGAAGTAGATGCAAGTTGTAGGAACAATACATGCAGAATAAAGTTCAGGAGGAATGAGGTTTAAGGAAAGGCAGGAATTCAAGAACTTGCATAACGTTGGACTGATGATATTTTCCAAGAAATAAATGACATATGATGTATAATTTATGTAAAATGGAAAAAATGTTTTTTCCTTTCTTTTAATGCATGGTTGTCGGTCTTCAGTGATAATTTAATAACAGTGTTAGGCCTCAAGTAAATGGTGCAGAAGGAATGTTTGTATTTTCTGAGCACTTTTTTTTGTGGTAGAACAACTCAGGACTTAACAGATGACAACAAAGAAGAAAAAAAAAAACAACATACAATACAAACATACAGTCTCATATGATATATGTAAGCTCACTGGTAGCCGCTGGAAATTTTTACACCACACAAGGTAAAGAACCAGTACAAATGGAAAGGATCACAAACCTACACAAAGTAAGCAGATATCTGATCTGACTTTGAATACTTCTGTATAGTACAACTGAGCACTGACAGTGCTGATCAGAAAAGTTTAAATATAGTTCTGGCAAAATGGCTCCATTCTAGTCAAGACAACCATCTGCAGCAGACGCCTTGTACAAAGGGAGCTCTAATCTCACAGGCATGGATGGCAATGTTCAGCATTAGGATCCATCAAACAGCCAACTACATTCTATGCTATCAAACAGTATTAATCACTTTTTTCCATTAAGCTACAGAGCAGAAATTCATTAAGTGTGGTACTAACGGCTTCACATCATTAACATGAGTAATTGGCTAAAGCATGAGTTGAGGCACAGGATCGTGCTGCACGTATGTACTGAGTGCTGAATGCCTAAGTATGACTGCAACTTCTTACCTTGGGCAGGTCATCAATTTGGTTAGCATCCAGATAGAGTTCTTCTAAGGTCTTTTCATGAGAGAAAATTTCCTTAGGCACCTGTTCCAAGTTGCAGTGGGAAAAATCAATTGTTCTAATAACTTCTTCTTCTCCTCGCAAACAGCGACATGGTACAAGCCGCACAAATATATTCCGCTTTGTTGTCATATTCGGGCACTACAAACAAAGATTCAACGGTTACTGCAAACAAAGCCCAGTGCACAAGTTAATCATATTTTATACATAAAGATAATCACAACAGCTACACTTAATTTTTCACAAATTATATACTCACTAAATGACACACTTACTTATGAAGGATGACACTCCGAGCAATATCCAAACAAATAAACGCTCTGCACTTTTTTAAAATTCTTAGTAAGAAAACAATAAGAAAAATCAAACTATGAAGATAACAAAAACTTAATTCAACATTTTAATTTTAACTCTGTGAAAATATGACAAAATGATTTTAGAAACAGCCTATCAATTTCTTCTTTAAAGTACATTTTCTGTGGTTTCCTATTAACACTTGCTTACTATACTTATTTGTTACTTGGCATACAACACTAAACCAACTGGACCACTTTCAAGCTCAACTTGGGGAACAGACATGTATCAGATGAAATCAACGAAGCAGGAATAGCAAATGCAAACCAGGTAAAACATTTGAAAAATGCGACATTTCACTAAATACTGCAGTCCGTTCTTAGTCTGTAGCGTCTTAACGTCAGTTGAAGCCTGTATCAAAAGCAAGATGCGAAAATGAATGGCATTTAGAATTCTCTTCAGAGGAAAGGTTTTTGCCTGTATCAAAAGCAAGATGCGAAAATGAATGGCATTTAGAATTCTCTTCAGAGGAAAGGTTTTTAATTCTCTGAATTCTTTAGCAATGTATTATAACCTATTCACAAAACCGGAGATAAATCTATTTCATCTACAAAAAAGTTATGGAACTTAGTATATATATTATTTTTACCAATGAAAGTTAAAACAGATCATTCTATAAAAAGGAAGTATAACAACTGCATTCAACTCTAAGAAATTCCTGTAAAACACACCCACAATGCTCTAGCCACTGCAGAATTTGGTTTAAAGATCCCGAGGTTATAATGGACAGAGTCATAACTGCATCTAGTGGCGGTATTACTAATGCCAAAACATTTACTTACAAACATATAAAACTGATATACAACACCCTTTTCTCAAATCTGAGAGATCTGTGATATAGCATATATGGAAGAAACCATATAACGCATATATTTTCAGGTATTTTTCCAAGATTATGACATACATTAATTTTAACTGCTGGTACAGCGGTAGCTTAAAATGTTTAGCTACTTGTTCTACCCTATGCATAATATGCCAGCCTGGTGATGTACATGAATAAAGTCCTAACTAAATTCCCAGGTAGCCCGAATTTGACTAGCAGCTTGGCTGCCTGATGGAGCTGGCAGAGTGGACAGGCACACTACTGTAGGGGGAGAGGGACCATGATCATGTGGACAGGTCCTTCGTCAAGTCCTGGTGAAGGGTGGGTTTAGAAAGATCACCAAGGTAGGGAGTTTGGGATGGTTGATGAGGTCTGGATGCACCAAGTTCCAGGGAAGAGATTTTCTTAATTATTTTACAGACTAAATAAAAAAACAAGCAGACAGCTGGAGCTGGTATGTATATGAATACCCAAATAATTAAAAAAATACCAGAAAACCTGAGATTCAAAATGAAGAAAACTGTAATAAATAAAACCATGGTTAAGCACCTTAGTCTTACAAAGACATCAACAGAACCACTAAACAATATAATGAAACCCAATTAAAATCAATTTCCAAAAAGTAAGGGAAATATTAAAAAAAAAAAAAATTAAAAAAATCCTAGTAATAGGAAGTTGTTCATCATTTAATGAGAGGATCTACCAATATAATTATAGCATTTCTAAAAAGGACAGCAAGAGTACACTGGCGAGACGCCTAATTTTGTAGCAATTTTATTAAACTTCATTTTTGTGTTCTTGAACAACTTGGTGGCGATGCCCCTTACAAGGGGAATGGAAAATTTTACTGTATCGTGAAATGATTTAGCATATCAGTTTGAATGCCACCAATCAGCCTGGAATTAATGATTCAATATCCATAGCTAGTGAATTAAAAGGTTAGAGTTTCAGAATTGTAACATGATTTCACAGACTTTTTTTTTCAGTGTTTGTATGGATACTACTCACACTACATTTCTGGTGGGTTGTTTTTCAGTTTTAAACATCTGATGGGCCCATTACTTATGGACAATGACTAGTTTGATCTTTCAGGGGCTCAATTTGGATACATTCACCAACTGTTCACAGAGTTTTGCTCTGTGATGGCACGATTTTACAAAGGCAGACATTTTTTATTGGTCAGGGTATGTTTTAAATGATGTACAACTTCCTACTACAAGCGGACATAACCAACACTGAGATACGGAACTACTGCTGAAGAACCAAAAGATGTGTAGAGCACTGAGTTAGCTTGACAAAACTTTGTATGCATTAAGATAGTGCAGACTGTCAAATACATAATCGAGAAACTACATCCCAAAAAGCAAAAAAATCCTTTGACAAGAAGAAAAGGATAAAGGTAAATGCTAAGACATACACAAGCAGAATTCCAGACCAGAGGGGACTTGATCATTACCAGATTAGACAAAGGCTGAACATCTTTGTACTGAACCAATGGGCAGTGGCCAGGAAAACATAGCTCCAAATCGAGATGCGTCTCAATTGGAGGGTGTTCTCTCCTCAGGATGCAAAATAAACGGGCAGTAAGCAGATGAAAAAAAAGCATCTTTAAAAACAAATCCTCAAGTGGATATGACCCTAGGACTCATTAAAAGTTTCAAGAAACCTGTTATCTTGTATATACTGGAGTTTCCCGAAGATTTCCCCACACAATTCCTCAGAGATATTAACATTTTAGTTTGCTAAAATTGGTGGATATTACACTCCATGGACACTAAACCAAATTTATTACATGAAACTGATCTGTACATTGGTATTCTGCCTCTCTAGGAGGCAAAATGTGAGTGCATATTATCAAGACTAAGAAAACAGATTTGGATATGCTTTGCTTTACTGACACAATAAGGTCAAAGACAGCACATAGTAATGGTAGTAAAACAATCGTATATGGATACCAATGTTTTCTGCAGATAAGCAAGGTCGGAGATCATGTTTAGTAGTGACAGAAAAATAATCACAGATTAATCTTTATATCTTCTGCTGGCGTTATATTATTTTACAGGTTCATAGGTTGGTACTAGGCTATCGGCCCTAGGGCCTATACAAGCCTAGCCATAACAATTCCCTGGCTA
>NC_056729.1:1968074009-1968076509 GCF_019279795.1 Protopterus annectens
AGCACTCAGGTCACTCCAAGGCAAGTACAAATATGACTCAGTCATTGTCCATGCTGGTGTGAATGACCTGAGATGTACCTCCCTGGACTACATGAAAAGAGACATAAAGGAGCTCTCTGAGCATGTAGCCCAGGCCGGTATGACCCTGACCTTGAGTAGCATCCTACCCTCACCAAGAATGATGCCACAATATGAAGACAAGATGATCAATTTCAACAATTGGCTTAAGTACTGGTGTCATTCAAAGGGGATCCAATGCCTGTCAGCTTGGGAAGATATGCTCGACAAGCCACGATGCTTCGCTAGGGACGGCTTGCACCTGTCACCCCTGGGCTTTCGGATATTGGCAAAGGCTCTTGCTACCCCCATAGTGCCTTTTTTAGGCAAGGCTCAAAAGACAAATCCATCTCCATAGGTATCACAAGGGATAAGAAACTAAGAGTAATGCTACTCAATGCCAGAAGTCTAAACCTCAAGATGCACACACTCGAAACTCTCCTTAGCATGGAGAACATCGATATCTGTGCAGTAACAGAAACCTGGTTCAGGGCTCCCGAGAGCACCCCAGCACTACCAGGTTATACCTCATACCATGCTTTTTGGCCCCAAAACTTGGACCGAACCACAAAAGGAGGGCGAGTATCGATATTCATCAAAGATACCCACACCTCCAGGTTGCTGGCAAAGCACGAAGCATCAGAGACTATCCATGTGCAACTAACAGTGGGTAAAACTGCCTTCCAGTTTATAGCCTGCTACAGGCCACCCTCCCAAACCCAGGAACCCCACTCGGCCTTCCTGAGAACACTGGAAAATATGAAGGTCTCTCCAAACACCATTATATTGGGCGACTTCAACTACCCAAACATAGACTGGGAGCATTACTCTAGCTCCAACACCGTAGCCCAAAGGTTCCTAGAATTTATAAACTCAAATGCTATGGAACAACTTGTTACCACTCCCACAAGAGGGGAAAGCATACTGGACCTGATCATCACCAACACGGGGACTCTATGCTCCAGACCAGAAGTGTATCCCTCACTGGTAAGATCAGACCATAAACTAATCTCACTGGATATTCACATCCCGACCCCACCCCCTGCCCAGAAAACCACAGTGAAAAACTTCTCTAAAGCAAATTTCACACTCCTCAAAACTGAGGTGGAATCCTTCAAAGCACATGGGCCTGTGGAAAATACGGCCCAGACTGCAGAATCCTTTATAAACGCATTCTATGAACACCTTCAGGAATGCATGGATCATGCGATCCCAAATAAAACCAAGACCCAATCCTCCAAAGGCAGGCGTCCTGTCTGGTGGACCCCAGCCATAAACAAACTATACAATAGAAGGAGGAAGCTACTAAATGATAGAGCAAAATCCCAAAAAGGGAAGGCATCACTGATCAGTATTAGCAAAAAACTACGGGCACACATAAAATTGTCTAAGGCCAGCTTCGAGAGAAAAATTGCACAGGACACTAAGGATAATCACAAGGCTTTCTTTAGTTATGTTAGGAACCTGGGTGGTAATTCCCAGATATGCTCAGAATTAGTCCAAAATGACAAAAATACACGAACCCACAGACATTGCCAATATCCTAGCTGACAGGTTCAGTGCAAACTCCCCAGCAAAGGAGCAAATATCTCTCCGAGCAGAGTGCTGCCCCCCTCACATCCCAGATGCTCAGTTAAGAGCCGCCGTCCCCACAGCAAAAACACAGCATCAATGGGACCAGATGGTGTCCCGGGCTGTCCTACATGAACTCCAAGAAGAGCTAAACCCAAACATAAAACTACTGTTCAATCTCAGCCTTACTACAGGATATGTGCCCAAAGAGTGGCGTACAGCAACAGTGGTCCCTCTCCATAAAGGTGGTGCCTCAACTGATCCTGGAAACTATCGCCCCATAAGCCTGACTAGCTTGGTCTGCAAAGCTATGGAAAGGATCATCATGGACCTCATAAATAAAGATATTGGGGACCTACAAACACTGGATCCTACCCAGTTCGGCTTTGTTAAGGGCAGATCCTGCCTCTTAAACCTGGTTGATTTCTTTGAAACAGTCACCAAGGCCATTGACGAGGGGAAGGTGGTCCACACAGCCTACCTGGACCTCGCAAAAGCCTTCGATATAATACCCCACTCGCATTATAGATAAGCTCACCAGCTTAAATATAAACCCCTCGTCACTAGATGGATTGCAAACTGGCTCAAGGACAGAACCCACATGGTTAGAATTGCTGGAGCCATGTCAGACTCCAAACCAGTTACAAGTGGTGTCCCACAAGGCTCAGTCCTGGGACCTCTCTTGTTCGGTATATATTTCTCGGAGGTACAGGCCAACATGGAAGGACTGTGGCTGACCAAGTTCGCAGATGACTGCAAACTGGGCACCATAATAGACTCTCCAGCCGACACAAGCATCCTCCAAAAGGGCCTCATAGAAACAGACAACTGGTGCCAGAGCCATGGCCTCAAGCTAAATGCCAAAAGTGTA
>NC_056729.1:1968079009-1968111426 GCF_019279795.1 Protopterus annectens
GACGTATCCAGGCATCAGCACACATTTATGTATACGTAACTCTTCTCTGTACAACGGGTTTCATATCTCTGTTAGCTGGTATGGCTGCCTTGTACTCTTCCATTTAAGAAGTAAATATATTTTACATGATTCTGTGTTATAAACGATCAGAAATAATGGACTATTACACAGCACACATCCATCAATCCAGCTATAACCCCATTTTCCCCACTTTTGCACAACAGGTTAGGGAAACACAATTCAACAGTAATCAACATCTGGAGCTAATGTTCATACTGCTGGGTGGCTATCCTGCCATGGTTGTTGTTCTGTACACCCTCCCCCAAACACACACACATATATACATGTACTCCCGCACTCATACCAGTCACCAATTTAGTGTTGAAACCACCTACTACATATCTATGGAATATGGAAAGAAACTGCAGCACCCAAAGAAAACCCATGCGAACACAGGTAAGACATGCAAACTCCACACAGGAGGCATCCCAGCTGAAAATTGAACCACACACCTCTTACTGAAACCATGCTGCCCACTGCGTCACTTTGCTAGTTAAACTTCATTAGTCAATGTGAAAAATGTTAAAAGCTGTCAACATTTATCTCCAAATGCATGGAAAAACACAGGAGCAGGATAATACCACTTTTGATCAATGTTTTTCTTTCCATCTGTAAATGTAACTTGCTTGATTTTCACTACTTCCTTAAAGACCTTGTTTAGTCCAGATTTTAAAAGTTGTTCGCGTCAGACACTCACTTTACAACTAGCATGCTAACTAATCTCCATGTCACTCTGTTGAACACTAGTAATTAAAGATTAATCTTGATACCCAGAACTCAGCTTGGTTTGGTTTGTCAAACAATGAGAAGTGTGAAGTAACATCCTTTCTGTGAGACCAGACTATAAATTTTCTCTGGCAATAAAATGTAAGATGAAATCAGCACACCCACTGAGAAATGGAAATGGGTCTAAGCCCAGTTTCTTAAGTATCTAGTTGACTGGTGAAAGCTAGACAATGAAGCCTGATTCATTGAGGCCAAAAGAAAAAATATGAAATTACGATATTGGAGAAATAGCAATTTCCTTACTCTAGGATGGGTGATGAAGCCCCACCTTGTGCAAAGAAATCCACTTTCACTATTTTTTTTTTTTTTTGAGGATAAAATGTGCCATTTCAAATACAAGTTGTGTAACATGGCATTTGATGAGTGTAACTGAGGAATTCAACTGTAATCAGCATTTTATATTTCCTGTGCATGTGACCATATCACTTCAAAGAATGCGCAGTGAACCATACCCACATCACTACGAAACATGCATAAACTATCCATACCAGAATCTCTACAAAGTGAACAATAAAACTGCCTGAGGCATACCAAAATCTATACTAAAGTTAAGTGAACAATACCAAATTGCCTATCACAGTATGAATAAATTAAGCTGTAAGCCACACAACTATGGAAGTGTGAGAAAGCATTACTTATCAATACCTCTACTAGAGAGAGTAAACTAAACTATACACTCAATTCTAGCAAACTGTCGCCTAGAAAATTCCTTGACTACTATTATAAACCTCTCCAGCCTAAACACTTAACACTCCTCCTCTCCTTACTAGATGGGGACATTCATCCTAACCCTGGACCAAACTATACACTTAACACTACAAACTGCAATCAACACAATACTTGTATCCTGTCACCTACCAAACCTCCCAACTCACTCTCCATAACACATCTTAATATACGTAGTATTTGCAATAAAATCACACAAGTCCATGCCTTCCTAGATGTCCACCTATTTGACATCCTATGTTTATCTGAAACATGGCTAAAACCTACCATTAAAGACAATGAAATCAGCCCACCTGATAATATCATTAGACTGGACCGTTCAGCTAAAAAGGGAGGAGGGGGTAGCTATGCTCTATAAAGCAGAACTGCAAGTCAGCACTGCAAATCTTAACCTTCCTTTGGACAATAGTATCTAATCTAATCATCTCTAAACTTCAGGTCAATGCTCATAAAGCCATAAATATCATCTGTATTTATATTCCACCAGGTAATAACACTAGTACACTCGAGTATATCCTTAACTGGCTAGCTACCAATCTTCCACAAGAAACCATAGTCCTAGGGGACTTTAATATCAATTGGAATTCCTACAACGGTACAAACCCTACCACCCATATCAACTTATATGGCTTTTCACAAACTATTAACTCCCCTACAAGAACTAACAGACTCAACAACAAAGAAAGTACCTTGGACTGGATACTTACTAATACCCCTCAACAAACCTATATATTCAGGAATCCTTCCTGATGACCTAAGTGACCATTCACTAACTTATATTATTAGACATAAAACCAACTTAACCTTCCCTAACACTTTCAGAACAATACGCTCTAAAAAGCAATTCAACCCAGAACGTTTCCAAATGGAACTTAAACAATGCAATTGGTTACCATTAAAATCTCTCCCTCTAGATGAAGCAGTTGAATACTTCAATTCTACATTCTTAACTATCCTCGACCACCATGCCCCATTACGTTCCATCAGAAATAAAGCTAAACCTGCCCCTTGGCTCACCAATAATACTAGGCAAAAAATCCATCTTAGAAACAGTTCTGGTCAAAATGGCGTAACACTAAGAATTCCATTGATCACCAAACCTTTAGGGACAACATAAATAATACAAAAAAGCCATCCTGTTAGACAAAAAGAACTTTTATCACCAATTACAGCAAATCTCCCACAAAGAACCTCGTAAATTTTGGTCTAGCATTAACAAACTTCTAAATCCAGGCCAAACTTTCACACCTAACCCACAAGGCTCTAACCCTGAGAATCCCTTACAAAGAGCTAAGGCCTTTAATGCTTTCTTCACAGACACCATCCAAACTCTTGCTACCCACCTATCTCCTGATACCTCTAACCTGCCTACTTCTACTACAAACCCATCCCCATCATTTAAGTTACAACCTGCATCTACCTCCTTTATTTGTTCCCTTCTCCAGAAATTAAAACCTACCACCCCCTCAGCTGACAAATTCCCAGCAGAATTCCTGCAAAAAGGATCTAAAGCTACTGCCTATCCCATTTCCATTCTAATAAACAGAACCATAACTGAAGGAACTATCCCATCCATCTGGAAAATTTCTCACATCATCCCACTACATAAAGGTGGGAACTCCAATGACTTCTCTAATTTCGTCCCATAGCACTACTATCCCCTCTTGCAAAAACTATGGAAAAGTGTATCCATAATCAACTACTTAACCACCTACTCCATAATAACCTACTTGCCAAGTGTCAACATGGATTTAGACCTTCCCACAGTACCACCACAGCCCTGCTATCCTTCACAAACTGTATCAACAAATTCCGCAATAACAATGTTCTGTCCTCTGCACTCTATTGATTTATCTAAAGCTTTCGATATGCTTAATCACCAACTCCTCCTATTTATACTAAAATCTTTCACTCGATCCTATGTCTGTGAACTGGTTTACATCCTACCTAGAAAACTGACAGCAGGATGTTCTCTGGCAAAATAAACTATCTAATCTCCTTCCTCTCTCCCTTGGGGTCCTCCAGGACTCCATATTAGGCCCACTCCTATTTTCCAATCATATTAATGACCTGCAATCAACGATTCCACATACCACTTGTATTCAATATGCAGATGAGACTATTATCTGCTCAGCCACTTCTCAAACTAAACTGCAGTCTATTACCCAAAAAGCTTTCAACTCTGTAGAACAATGGTTCTCACACCGCTGCCTTCTCTTAAATCCCAAAAAAACTAAACTCTTACTCTTTACACCAACCCGTAAGTGTACCCCTTTACATTTCACTCTTACATCTAACAATGGAACTCTTATCTCCCCTGACCAACCACTAAACTCTTAGGAATAACAATTGACAACCACCTTAACTTTGATACTCACATTAACACCACAATAAAAATAGTTAACAAAAAACTAGGATCCCTTTATAGAATCAAACCCTTTCTTACACCACTAGCTAGAACCGCTATAGCCAGAACCCACCTAATCTCCACTCTACTCTATGCATCTCCTATATATACACCAATCTTTCTAAAAATAACCTTAACAAACTAGCTATATCCTATAATAATATTGTTAGATTTGCCACAGGTTCTCCATTTAGAACCCATCAGTGTTCAAACCTAAAACAACTAGACTAACTAGAATTTCTTAACCAACTTCAATTACAGCAGCTCACAACAGCCCACAAGACCTTGTTACAACCCAACAGCACACCTATATTTTCTAGCCTCATAACACCCTATGAATCTACGCTCCTCAAACAAACTGCTGATCAAAACTACCAAATCCAACAACTCTGTAGGTGAATCCTTGTTCTCTAACTCCGTTGGGAAACTATGGAACAAACTACCCTCTTAAATCACATCACAGGCTTCTCTTTTACTTTTTAAAAGGAATCTAAAACTATATCTCAATAAACAGTGGCTATGCTCCTGTACTAACCCTGACTAACTTTTCTCCTGTTACTACTTTTCTTTCTAAACTACACCCTCTATTATCTTCCCTTCATAGTCTCACCATTTTAAATTACTGCATACAAATTTGCATATATGTAATAACTATGACGATTATAATTTGAAAAAAAAAAAAATTTTTGTAACGCTTCCTGTTTTTATAATATATGTCACAACCTTTAGATTAATTGTATAAGTCTTTACTTGGAGCTTTTCTTCCCGGGCCTCTACTGAAAATGGACATGTATCCAGCTAGACTAGCCCGGTCAACAAATGTAAAATAAAATAAATAAATAAAGTAGCCATACATATAGCAAACTGTGAATGAGAAAGGCATACTTGCACCTACCAAAGTGCTAGAAGAATCATGCCCTCATTTCTCCCAAATTGTAAATAAGTGTACCATAGCCACAATTCCGGCAGATTAGTGTTAGCAGCTTCTTGCAAGGTCTTGTGTTCAAATAACACAGTCCATCAAATTCTACTATCAAAAGTAAAGTCACTGTTCTTATCTTTATGATTATGATAACTCCTTCTGTGGTATCACCACTGACTGCGACCCTTTTCCTTTTCTTCCATTAGTTTTCTTTGTGCAATATCCATCTCCATGTAACCTTCTCTGAAATGTTCTCTAATCTTTGAAGTCATAAAAGGAATTCTACCAAGTCTGTCAGTTTAGTGTGTGAAAGCAATTCTAAGGACCGTTTCCCCCTCATTAATCGTGATGTCCAAGCTGTCAGTTAACTTCGGTCAGAATTCTAAATTCTCACAAGGGTGACCCTAATTTGAATTTAACAGTAAGGTTAGATGACAGCAATGCTTATGTAATTAAACTGCGTGACCTTTTCCATACTGCAGTGATATGCATTTGGGAAATCAAGAATGGTATGACCTCTCCTATGATATAATTAACTCATTTTGCTGCTGATTGGGAAGACTAGTAGAAAAGGGGTGAAGGCTGCCAGCCTAGTCAAATAGAATTTGATACATAATTCTATCATTTGTAAAAAAAAAAAAAAAAAAAAAAAATTGTAAAATACAGTCTTGTTTCTTAAATGAAAGAAAACTCTGTAAAATGTGAACTTCAACATTTCAAGATTGTAGCAACATTAGCATCTGTTGTAAGGAAAACAAAGCCAAGCATTTCAAATGTTCTTTGAAATTAAAATTATGTCTTATAGGTTCTTTGCTCTGCAGAACTAGAGTCATTTTGTTTGGGCTATCATATTCTTTCTATTGTTTTACCTGAAGGAATAATTACTATAGTGTACATGTGAAATGTCTTATTGTTGTAGTTTCCTGAGCAGGTGTTAGATTGTTAAATAAAGAAGCCTGTTGGCCTGGGAACCAGACTAAGTGTCAAAATGATGTAATGTGTATACTGGGAAAACCCAAGTGTCAAAATGATGTAATCTGGGAGGGCTCAGCAGAAATGTTTGAGTGATTTTAAAAACTATTGTTGACAGACTGTAAGCATTTTGATCTTGATATCCATCCTTCAGGACTGCCTTGCTCTATGAAAGTAAGTTAATTTAGAGGTATGTTTCCTTGTAGAAACAGCTAGGACTATAAAGATTAGACTTGTGTTTTTCTGTTATACGAGAATTTTCCTACTGCATTGTTTTAAGTTTCTGTGTTATATCTGAACTCTTGGATAGCACTGTGGTGTAGTAGTATTGTCTTGTGTCTTTATTTATTATTAAATATTTTAAAAAACTTTTACCTGTGGCTGGTTTGTGTAGAGTTAAGTTAAGCTCTAGAGAATATTGCATATTTATAGAGTTTATTGCACAAAGCCACTCTAATAAACCTTAGAGTGATTAGTCACACTTCAGATTGGATAATAATATTGCACATTAATAATTGGACATCCTTTTAAGGGCCTTTGGGTAGTTGATAACTATTAGCTGGTGGTGGCAGTTATCACTACCTTATAGTCTGGGTAAAGGGGCACAGCTGGAGAATGTGTCAGCCTTTCCCAGTCTGTGAAGTTGTATAAATACTTATCTCAAAATGTGTGTGGTGTGTCTTTTCCTCCACCTCTGGTTGATCTTCTGGCTAAGGGCCTATCGTTCGTACCAGCCCGCAGGGCCAACTTGGCTAACACGTTGGTTAACCTAAAATTGTTTACCAGGAAACTGAATTTACATCTCCTACTAGGGGACCAGTGTTCTTCTCCAAAGGCTTTTTCCATTCCCAGCACCTTTAATCCACCCCTGCTCCCTTCAGTCAACGTCTTTGATCAACTATGTGACCTGGACATTCATGCTTCCCGCAAAACCAAGAAGAATGTTGGCTTCAGTTCTACCAAGGAGGAATTAGCTTTGCTTGAACTGTTATGTCACTCAGGGATCAGAGTGATGCAGCCGGACAAAGGGGGAGGTCTGGTGGCTATGGATGTGGAGGATTAAGAGAATGGAAGCTATTCTGGCCTCTGAGACGTATGATGAGGTATCTAAAAATGAGTTTAACATCAACATATCACGTGTCCGTTCTTATTACGATGACATGTTTATTAATGGGGTGATAGATTTGGACGTGTTCAATTATATTTCTATATCCAACCCCAAGATTCCTGCTCTATTTGGTAACCCTAAGATCCATAAGAATATGTTGGATCCCCTCATGCGCCAGTTGGTCAGCACTAGGAGGAGTATGACGTATGCTGGAGCCAAGGTTGTGGACACTATCTTGAAAAAGTATGTCATCAGTGAGGAGCACATCTCAAAGGATTCTTGGTCTTTTCTAGGCAAAGTGAACCGGATTCCATTCAAAACCGAGAATCACTTCCTCACTATTGATGTGATAAGACTTGTATTCCTATATCCCCCATTCAGTAGCACTGGAATGGATTCAAGCGATTTTGATTTCGAAACAAGCTCCTGCCAAAGAAATTTTGATTGTCAGAGAACTCTTAGACATAGTTCTTACATGCAATTATTTCTCCTTCAACAACCGATGGTTCCATCAAAGGACAGGGGTGCCCATGGGGTCCCCTTGTGGTGCCAGCATAGCAAATTTGGTGATGGCATTCTGGGAGAAAGAGTTTGTCTTTCCTAACCCATTACTTAAAGAGAAAGTCTTATTGTATACCCGATTTTTGGACAATATTTTCATCATCCTCCAAGGGGGGAGGGAAGTAGTAGACTCCATCCTGGAATGATTCAATACATCTACTGAATTCCTTAGGTTCACCTCTAACTTTTCCATGGAGAAAATTGCTTATTTGGACATTGATCTATCTAAGGATAACTACAGAGGTTGCTATATGGCCAACATCCATCGCAAACCTACTTTTTCAAACTCATATTTGCACTTTGAAAGCAATCACCCTTTTCATCAGAACAGGTCGATAGTCAAGGGCCAACTGGTCCGGGTGGCTAGGATGGTGACACGGGACAGCGATTTCTTAAAGGAATGTGAGTTTATCAGAGACCTCTTTTTGAATAGGGGTTATCCTGGCCATCTGATTTCAGACCTCTGTAATGAGGTAAGTCGCAAGAGGGAGAATGGGGTATATCTCTCCATTTTGGGCCAGTCTATTGCAGATCAAGGTGTGCTGGTTGATGATACCTGGATTAGATCTACTTATGCCTGTAGCTTCATCACTATTTACAGTTTAGATGCGGGAGCCATCGCTTCTATTATTATGAAGAATTGGTGTTTACTTACACCAGACAATCAAGGTCCTTCAGCTTTAGGGTTAAATCCTCAAGTCATTTACAAGAGCGGTTCCAACTTAAAAAACATCCTTGAAAGGAAACCTAGACCTACTCAGGCACATTCAGGCATGTTCAAATGCAACATGTGCAGATACTGCCAATACGTGAAAGCTGGAACTTATTTTGCGATCAGAGAGAGAAAGTACAAGATCCAGGGGATGTTCAACTGTGCCAGCACACATGTGGTTTACCTGGCCCAGTGTTCATGTCTGGCTTTCTATATAGGGAAAACTGACCAGAAACTGCATGAGCGCCTATATGAACATCTATATGCCATCAAGAAAGAAAAAATGGCTAATGCACTTGCTAAACACATTAGCGAGTGCCCAGGGCATGGGTTTAGCTTAACATTGATTGATCAGATTG
Organism: Protopterus annectens; assembly: GCF_019279795.1. Taxonomy (NCBI): domain Eukaryota; kingdom Metazoa; phylum Chordata; order Ceratodontiformes; family Protopteridae; genus Protopterus; species Protopterus annectens. Next base: position 1,968,087,623 of record NC_056729.1, read on the forward strand.
TGCATAACGGGGGGGGGGGGGCTGTTTCCTATTTGTTGGAACTCAGAGAATTGCTTTGGCAATTGAGGTTGGAAGCATACCATTTTCCAGGCTTGAACAACATGTTGTCAATTTCCTGTGTTTTGAAATTGAAAAGTTGGATAAGGTAGTTTTGCTATTTCATACGTTAATATGCAAAATTATGATACATGTTTTTCAGTAGCCTTTGTTTTTAAAAAATTTTTTTGCACATGCATTGCTCCATCATGGGTTAAATTCATTAACCATGAAGTGAGTTATTTATTTTATTTTAATACATATTTCTGGTTTCTTTTGTCCAAATCAAGCCTGTTGGCTATCGACTTATTGTTTTTTAATGTTACATCGTTAAGGGAGTGTTTTATATTTATATATGTTTTTAAATAGTCTTATGCCTTTTTGCATGTTCTTTTTAATATATTGAAATTTTGTACTCTGACCACAGGTGGCAGTGTGGCAAAAGTAGGGAGTTATATTGCAGTATTTAAACAGGATGTGTTGAATGTGTTTATTTCCCGTTTCTGAGGAAGTTGGTGAGGAGTCACCGACGAAAAGCTAAACAGAGACTTTGTGGCTTAAATAAACGTTGAGTACAAGTTTACTTACTTGGTTTGGACATTTTTTACGGATTTTCAAATTTGGTGTGCAGATCCCTGGCTCCTTCTTGTGTAGCAGTTGGTTTTGTCTTTTTTATTGTTGTGTCAGCTACCTGGGCAGGGACATGAAGCACTGGTGGGAAAGACAGGGTACTGGAGGTTAGCTTGCTTAGGCTGAGATCTGGACCCTATATAGCTGCACCAGTGGGGAAGTCTTATTGGGGACCTGGGGAGCAAGGGCGCAACCAGCCCCAGACTGTGATCTTTGAGCGCACTTAAAGGAAATTGTACTTTACTGTACTTGTTATCCTTTCCTCTTATGAGATGCCCTCCCTGGTGTTAGTGGTAAGGATTTAGGCTCCTTGACTGCTGGGCCAGGGCAAGTTCCACAGGGAAAAAGTATATCCTAGTGGTAGTGGATTATGCTACACGATACCCTGAGGCAGTGGCTTTGTCCCCCGTTGAGGAAGAGAAGGTGGCAAATGCTTTAAGAGATTTTCAGCAGGGTAGGTTTCCCCAAAAGAAATACTGTCTGACAGAGGTGCTGATTTCATGTCAGACCTGCTGGCTTGTCTGTGGAAGTCCTGTGGGGTGAAACACATGAAGACCACTCCCTACCATCCCCAGACTAATAGTCTTGTTGAGAGGATAAACTCTACAATCAAGTCCATGCTACGGCATTTGCAGATCAGTTTAAGAAGGAGTGGGACAAATATTTGCCCCATCTGTTGTTTGCTTACAGAGAGGTTCCCCAGGAATCCACAGGTTTTTCACCCTTTTGAGTTGCTGTATGGGTGTAGGGTGAGGGGACCTCTAGATTTAATTCGAGATGAGTGGGAAGGTGAGTGTGAATCTCACAAGGTGTCTGTTGTGGCATATGTCCTAAACCTCAGGACAAGGCTCAGGGAACTCATGGGCTTGGCCCAGGAGAACCTTGTAGAAGCCCAACAACAGAAAAAGGTGTGGTATGACAGGAATGCTCGAGCTAGAGAGTATACTGTGAGGCAGCAGGTAATGGTTCTCATTCCTGTCAGACACAACAAGCTGCAAGCAGCTTGGGAGGATACCTACAAGGTGGTAAGAAAGGTAAGTGATGTTGACTACATGGTGGAACTGCTAGGCAGAGGGCAGGGGCACAAACTGTATCATGTTAACATGATGAAACCTTACCATGACAGGGAGGCCCTTGTGCTGAGCATTTGCAGTGGATTGCAGGAGAAGTCTGAAGGAGATCTGGGGACTGATCTTCTCAGTGAGGCTCAGGCTGACACCTCGGTGGAAGGGTAGTAATGTCCCCAGCAGCTATCTCCTACCCAGGTTCGAGAAATCCAAGCAGTGTTGCAGAAATTTGGGGACATGTTCACTGGGAAATCAGGGTGCACCCACCTGGTGCAGCACCAGGTGGATACAGGACCCCAAAGGCCTATTAGGCAGGCCCCTTATAGGGTGCCTGAGAGAGTCAAACAGACTCTGAAGGAAGAGGTACAGGAGATGTTGGAACTAGGGGTGATTCAAGAGTCCAACAGTCCCTGGGCCTCGCCAGTGGTGCTGGTGCCAAAGAAGGATGGTGGCACCAGGTTGTCCATGCCTAGGACAGATGAGGGCCTAGAGCAGTTGGGTGGGGCCAAGTATCGTACAACCACTGATCTTACCAAGGGTTACTAGCAGGTGCCCTTGACTCCCAGTGCTAGAGAGAAGTCAGCCTTTGTGACTCCTTTTGGCTTATACGAGTTCACAAATATGCCCTTTGGGATGAATAATGCCACACCGACTTTCCAGAGGCTGGTGGATAATATCCTAGCAGGAGGGTTTGCCCTTGCTTACCTAGATGATATTGCCATCTACAGCCATTCCTGGCCAGAGCACCTTCAGCATGTTAGGGGGGAGAAGTTAATTTGGATAAATAATTTAAATCCCATGAGGCAACAGGTTCTTGAAAGGGGGAGTATTAAAGTGGCACCTTTAAGGAAAGTTTTGCACAGCTTATGTGACATCACATTAGAATCTTGAAAGCCTAAATGAAAATTTGAAATCGCTGCCAATTGAACTCTGATAGTGGCAGCCGCAGATCCCTGGTGAAAAAGCTCAGACAGGAATTACAAAACCACTGGAATGGAGGCAGTGTAAGGGTCAACATTCATTTTCTCCGCCCAGATAGAGAATCTTATCTATTTACTGGAATATAGTCTCCTAGTGAAAGGTTTATGAGAAGACGTAAGGATACGAGTCAAGGAGGGTGAGAAGTCATGAAGCCGACTAGGGATGGAACTGGAGCAGCCATGCTGTCAAATTGAGGGTGTGTAAGGAGGGATGAAGTGAACCTGACATGTTAGTCAACAGGTCTGGAACTGGGTCCAGAATCCAAGGATCGCCTAGGAAAAGAGGCCCGAGGAAGGGGAACCAAACCTGACAAGGCCAGTAAGGAGCAATGAGAATAAGTTTGCTTCCCAGCCGTTTCGCTTTCTGAATAAACTTGGGAATGAGAGGAAAGGGAGGAAAAGCATACAGAAGACCCAGGGGCCAATCGTGAACAAGTGCATCTCTCAACGACTCCCCCAGAGGGGGGATGAGGGAGAAGTAGCTGCTGCATTTGGCATTCATTGGGCTGGCAAAGAGGTTGCAGTAAAGCTGTCCCCATCTGCGGAAAATCTGTTCCCTGTTTACTGTTTCAGAGACCACTCGTGAGGCATCAGGATTGCCCAGCTGAGCTTGTTGGCTATCACGCTGGTTGTCCCTGGAATGTGTTGCCACCAAAATACACTGGGAAGATATCACCCATTTCCAAACTCACATGGCCTCTCGACAGAGTGGGTAAGATTTGGTTCCGCCCTGTTTGTTGATATACCATACTACCGACATGTTGTCTGATTGTATTGCAATAGTCCCCAGAGGCAGAAGGTCGTGGAGTGCTTGAACGTTGATATGCAGGTGAGTGTCATGATCTTGCCATGTGCCTTGGACAGTCCTGCCGAGATAATGCCTCCCCCACCCTACCTGTGAAGCATCCGTGGTCACAGGGGCAATGGGTTGGTGAGGAACAAATGAAGTGCCCGTGGTTAACTGATTGGGTAGTGTCCACAAAAGGAGGTCTTTCTTGCATGATTCTGTCAACAGAATGCGATTAGATAACGGTAGGTGCTGAAAGGACCATTGGGACGACAGGAGCCACTGAAGAATTCTCATCTCCGGCTAGTGGCACTAGTAATATGATGGAAGCCATGGTCCCTAGAAACTGCAGAATAGTCTTGACTTTGACCTTTCATAAGGGGAGAAGATGTCGGATTTGAGGAACCAGATTCTGTGCCCTTTCGGCAGGAAGACGAGCCAACATATCTACTGTGTCTATCTCTGCGCCTATAAAAAAATCACAGATTGAGAGGGCAATAAGGCAGATTTTTCCGAGTTTACAGAAATTCCCAGCTGGGCACAAAGCTAAATAGTAGTGTCCCTGGTCTGAAGAAGTAGATGCCTGGTGGGGGCAGTCAAGAGCCAGTTGTCCAGATATGGGAACACCTGAAATCCTCGACATCTCAGGTGAGCTGTCACTACTGCCATACATTTGGTGAACACCCTAGGGGCTGTCGTGAGACCAAAGGGCAGAGTACGAAACTGGTAATGACTGGCTCCCAGCCAGAAGCGTAGATGACTCCTTGACACCCTGTCCATTTTTATGTGGTAGTAGGCGTCTTGGAGATCTACTGAGCACATCCAACTGTCTATCCCTAATAACGGAAGTATAGACTGCAGTGTCACCATTCGGAACTTGTCCTTTTTTACTGATTCATTCAATCTGCTGAGATGCAAAATGGGCCTCCAGTCCCCTGTACGTTTTGGCACTAAAAAGAATCTAGAGTAAGTTCCGGATCCTATTTGGTCTGCTGGGACGGTTTGGATGACAGCAACTTGTTGACCTCCACAGTTGCCTGACCCCTGTGATTGGGTGGAACATCCGAGATCCTTTTGGGAACAAAGGGTGGAAGAGAAAGGGTATGACAACCTCTGGTAATAATTCTTTGTACCACTTGTATTGAGTGATACCTAGCCAGGCTTCTGTATACAAAGAAATGCGACCCCTGACCGGCCTCAGAGAAGCACAGTTGGGCCCCACATCAGGAGCACTGGTAAGGCCGGCCCCGAAAGGAATCACGACCTCCCTGGTTTTGCGGACCGCCCCTGCCTCTAGGGCAATGTCTAACATTTCCTCCTCCTCCTCTGCCTCTGAAGGAGTCGTCACCCTGTGCATCCTGGAAAAACCTCTGGGACTTCTTGAACCACATCTTGCCGCCCCTCTGTCCCTTAGGGTATGTTCTACAGGGAACAGTAAAACGTACTCCCATGGCAGAGAGTGTTTTTCCTTCTTGATCGCACCAGGTGAGAGTGTCCTTTACCTTGGGTCCAAACAATGAGGAAATGTTGAAGGGAGCATTGGTAAAGATAGAACTGAACAGTTCCGCAAAGTAACACAAACGCAAACAGGAATGCAGCCTTAGGGAAATTCCTGAACCCGCTGCTCTAATCGCTCCATCAGCTGCATACAAAATAAGCCACATGGAAGAGTTGACGATAGAGTTCACGGTGGACAACTGGGCCGACACCTTGTCAGGGACTCCCTCAATACATGCACCTTGCAGAGAATCTCCTAACTCTTTAGGGAGATCTCTCTGAATCCTCATGAAGTGAGTAAGGAAGTTCAGCGATCTAATGGTAAATGCCATTGACGAAAAGATATGCTTCCCTTATCTGTCCATCGTTCGAGACTCCTTATTCGTCAGATGAACAGAAGTCTCAGCTAGCTCCTTCTTAGTGGCCGCTGCCACCACCATGGCATCTACGGGAACACCTTTAGACAAAAAATCCTTTTCTGGGGGTGCAGAAAAAACTTATTTGGTCTCCTGGGGACTGGCTCCACGGCAGCAGGAGTATCCCACACAATTCGACTAACTAGCTCCATCAGTTTATCGAAGGGTGGAGACACCCAAGAGGTTGAAGGTTGAGACCCAAAAGCCTTCAGGTACACTGACTCCTCATCAGAAGGGGTGACAGTGGGTCAGCCGCACCTCTGTTTAAGGATCTCCAGGAAGTCTACAAAGGAGATATCATCAGAGGATGACTTGGGGGACCCTTCTGACTCCTCAAGGTCAGTGTCAGAGGTCAGAGACTCATCCTAGGAGTCTGCAAGCTTCCTCTTACATGTTCTCTTCTGTGGAGGCTCCTCAGAAGGATATTCTGAGGAGGTCTCGGAAGAGTGAGGGCCACCAGCCGGTAGCTCCTGAGGCTGAGGATCTCTGTTGTCCAAGGAGCGAGTAGGAGCTCAGACAGAAGTAAGTGCCTTGGGGGAAGAGTGTCTGTATCCTTGGTAGCAGCTGACGATCTGGACAGCACACTCCCCATCTCGAATGCCGACCTCTCCGGCTCCGAAGACCTCCCCATCTCTGAAGGGGCCGAGGATGCTATCAGCTACACAGCCATCGGCTCCGAGATAGACATAGGATCCAAACTCACACTAGATGATGTGTCGAGATGAAGACTCTGAACCGAAGTTCGGTTCCAAGCATCCCCGTCAGAGCCAACCTGGGAGCTTCGGCTCCTAGACACTACAAATGGCGCAGTGTGTGTCAGAGCAGAACTCGGCTCTGAAACAGCCACAGTGGGAGCTGGAGCCGAAGGTTTCACCAGTGGTACCAAACACTAAGACCACGAAAGACCAGCATGGCTTGGAGGAGGAATGTTCGAAGGGGGCTTAATGGACGCAAGTGGCTCCAGAACCGACTAGGTCGGAGCCAACAACAATTTAGTTAAGGCAGAGGACTTCAAAAGTTTCAGCACTACCCTCTCCACATCTTCTTCCAATAAGCTCCTGGAAGACATGGATGACAGAGTAGGAGAATGGGATTTCTGCAGTATTGGAGACTTCAATATAGGGGAGACAGGTAGAGGATCCATAGACTGGCTCCGTGACATGGTCTTAGTGGTCGGCTCTGAAATGCTTTGAACCGACCCTGTAATCAAAACACTGCTCTCAGTCGGCACCGAACTCTGTGGAGCCGATGACACAGTGGACTTGTCTGATTTGGTGATTTTAAGAGGTGGCTCCGAGACACCAGCCAGTGCCGGGGAGGGCCTCTTAGAGGACTTAGACTTTTTCTCTTTGTAGATCTGGAAGAGGAGGAAGAGTTAGACAGATCTTCCTCAAAGGAAGGTTTAAGAAGACCTTTTAGGATGAGCTTGTTTTTTCTCTCTTGCAATACACTAGGACAGAAAGCGTGGCAAAATAAGCAAGTCTCCTGTAAATGGATGGCCCCCAAACAGTAAACAGTTACTGTGGCCATCCGTTATGGACATCTGTGAGCATTTAATACACATTTAATACATTTCTTAAAGCCAGATGGTTTATGATCCCTACTCTCTTTAGACATTCTCACAGAGATGAGCACACACAACCACAGAAAAGAGGAGAGGGAGGACTAGGTCCTCTAATTTAAATGGGCCTAGCCCTGCAGGAAAGAAAAAGACACCACGAGGACTAGGTCCTCTAACTTAAACGGACCTAGCCCGGGCAGGAAGGGAAAAGTACAGTTGTGTACCTACCATAAATGTAGATGCTCGAGTGTATTCACTGTTGCAGTCATTACAATTGGGTTATCCTGCAGGCAGGCTACCCGCAGTCGGCCTGAGTTCCAAAGTCTAGGTCTAGTGTCGGTTGCTGTCACCTCCTCCCTGACGTCAGTGTGCCAGGGGCATAAAAGATGCAGCTGACGCCATTTTCTTCAGTTTTTCTTGCCCCAGATGTCAGGTGCCCCTAAAATGGTAGGCTAAATAATGTCAATAAGCATGCATACACAAAAAACAACTTTTCCTTCATCTACAAGCAAATACACCACATACGCTGTATAGAATAGAGAAGTACAGATAAGTCCCAGCAAGGAAAAGGGGGATGGTGGGTGGGTGGGTAACCTGGACTGCAACAGTGAATACACTCCAACATCTACATTTATGGTAGGTACACAACTGTACTATGTTCATCGTGTTTCACTGTAGCAGCCATTACAATTGGGTTGAATCCCAAAGCTAAGGTTGGGAGACTGGTGCTAAATATGATTAGGAGAGGCTATCAGGCCTTGCAGAACTGCAGTGGCAAAGCCTGCCCTGGATTTAGAGTAGAGAGGTAAGTGATCGTGCTTTGTAAAAGTTTGCACTGAACTCCATGTTGCAGCCTCTAAGATGTCTTTGGTTGGTGGTACTCTGAGGAAGGCTGCTGAAGTGGCTGCTGCTCTGGTTGAATGTGGCCTAATGCCCTTAGGCACCGATTTGCCATGCTGTGAATAGCAGAAACGAATACAGTGGCCTATCCACTTTGAAATAGTCTGCTTTGAGATAGGCTCTCCTTGTGATCCTGCAGCATATGCCACTAGAAGTTGCTTAGTTTTTCTGAAAGCTATGGTTCTGTCCAAGTAGAAGCGTAGCTGCCTGTGAATGTCCAAAGAATGCAGAAGTCTTTCACCCTTATTCTGTGGGATTGGGTAAAAGGTAGGCAAATGAACTGTTTGGTTAAGGGCCACAGTGGACACTACCTTAGGCATAAATGTAGGGTTTGTCCTCAGAGAAACCCTGTCAGAATGGAAAATGATAAAAAGTTCCACAGCCATGAGTGCCTGTAACTCTGAGACTCATCTAGTGGAGGTTATTGCTAGGAGCAGAGCTATTTTCCAGGATAAGAATTTTATACCAGCTGCAGAGGCTGGCTCAAACAGAGGCAGTGTGAGTTTGTCCAAGACATAGTTGAGGTCCCATGTAGTTATTGGTGCTCTCCTTGGGGGTCTTAAGTTTTTGGCCCCTCTGAAGTACTGCCTTAGTAATGGATGTAAAAAAACAGGTGGTTCTGTACTGTAATGAGCTGAAATGGCAGAGGCATGAATTTTAATTGATGAAAAGGAAATGCCTTTATCCAGCATCTCAGTTAAGTATTGCAAAATCTGAGGAATATTCGGAACAATCGTGTCAATACCTTGTGTCTGGTTCCAAGCACAGAATCTTTTCCAATTTTCTGCATAAGATTTTCTGGTGCTGGGCCTCCTGGCCTCCAAAATAACATCCATCAGCTTTAGAGAGAGGTGCGTCTTGAATGGCTACATTATCCGCCATGCTGCCAGGTTTAGGGTCCTGAGTTGGCTGTGCAGTATCTGACTGTCTTGTTGGGTCAATAAGTGAGGAATTTGAGGTAATGTCCAAGCTGGGCATTGAGACAGGCTCTTTAGGATTGGGTACCAGTGCTGGCGGGGCCAGTCTGGGGCAATCAGTATCATTTTTGGCTTCTCTTGTCTAACCTTGAGGAGTATCTTGGGGAGGACAGGCAGGGGAAGAAAGGCATATACTGTTAGGTTTTTTCCAGCTGAAAGATAGAGCATCCACTTTCCATGCTTGCTTGTGATAAGTCCTTGTGCAGAATCTCTGTAGTTGGCAGTTGTGAGGGGAGGCAAATAGGTCTATGCCTGGGCATCCCCAGTTCCTTGTTATCATGCTGAAGACTTGTGGATCCAATTTCCACTCGTGAGAATCCATTAGGTTTCTGCTTAGTTCGTCTGCCAGAGTATTTATCTTTCCTGGCAGGAATTGTGCTTGCAGATGTACTGGGTAAGTCAATGCTGTGTCCCACAAGTTCATGGCTAGTCTGCAGAGGGGGTAGGAATGTGTTCCCCCCTGTTTGTTTATGTACCACATGACTGTAGTATTGTCCGTCTTTATCAGTAGTTGTCCTGGATGAAGTAGATCCTGGAAGGATGTCAGGGCATTTTGAACTGCTAGCATCTCTTTTTGATTGATATGCAGATGCATTTGATTTGTGGATTATGTGGCCCTGAATACATCTTCCTGCCATATGTGCCCCCCAGGCATAATCTGATGCATCTGTTGTCAATGTCTGCCTAGCTGTGGGTAAGGTGAATGGCTGTCCCGTGTTGTGGTGACAGGCTTTTGCCCACCATCGAAACTCCTGTTGCAGGCAGGGAATGAGGGTAATTACGGTTTCCAGGCTGTGGCAATGTTGAGTCCAAACACTTTTTAGATACCACTGAAGTTTTCTCATATGCAGTCTTGCATACGGAATTAGCAGAATGCAAGATGACATGAAGCCCAAAGCCTGCAGAATTTTTCTTGCAGATAACTGGACCTTTGTTGCCAACATTGTGAAATAAGCAGTCAGTTGTCTGTGTTTGTCTGGCATGAGATAAGCCATCTGGGCAGTTGTATTTAAGCTTGCACCCAGGAATATTATCTCTTGAGAGGATACGAGTTTTGATTTCTTTTCGTTTATTGGGTACCCTAGGCCTGTTAGTCATCTTTTTACAAACGCCAGATGCTGTAGTAGAATGTCATTGTTCTCTGCTTGAATAAGGCAGTCGTCCAAGTAAAGCTATATTTGTATTCCTTTTTGTCTGCAAAATGCAATTACTGGTGCCAGGCATTTTGTGAAGACCCTGGGCGCAGTAGGTAAGCCAAAGGGCAGTGCATTGAGCCAGCTATAAATCTGAGGTATCCTCTGCTTGATTGCCTGATTGGGACATGCAGGTATGCCTCTTTTAGGTCTAAAGTCACAAGCCAAGCCTTCTTGCCCAGCATGGGCAGAAGCTGCTGCAGAGTAAACATTTTGAATTTTGGAATATCCAGGAATGTGTTTAGTATAGACAGGTCCAGTATTGGTCTCCAGGCTGTGTCCTTTCTGGGCACCAAGAATAGCCTTGAGTAAAATCCCAGTCCCTGCTCTTGTTGTGGTACTTGCTGAATGGCTCTCATGTCCATGAGGGAGGAAACTTGTATTTGTGCCTCTGCCCATTGATTGCATGGCAGGTCTGGCATACCGTTTTGCCTTGGCAGGGTGTGAAAGTGGAACCTGTAGCCTTGTGATATGATATTTAAGACCCATTTGTCCTGGGTGATCATTTGCCCATTTTGTGCAAAAAGAGCTAGTTTTCCCCCCAAAGGCTGCCAGAAGATAAGTGCTTGGTACTGGCAAGGGGAAGTCACTGAGACCGTTTCCTGTATGGCTGTGATTTTTCCTCTCCGGTTTTGGAGGTAGAAGCATCCCATTGTTTAGGCTTGTAGGAGCCTTGGGGCTGTGACCTGCCTCCGGGGCGTCTGTATCTGCCTCTTTGTGGCCTGTCTGACACTGGAAAGGACCAATTCTTTGTAGGCCAGTTCCTGCTGAATCTGGGAGGCTGTACTTGTAAGAAATCCTTGACTGCTTGCATAGATTTGACTTTGTCCTCCATTTTCTTTAACACCTCTTCTGCTTTACCACCAAACAAGGTATCATGTTGTAATGGAGCATCTAAGAGTTTTGCTTTAACATGATCGGGCAGATTCTGTTCTTTTAACCAAGCATGCCTCCTAATGACAGAACCTGTAACAGCGGCCCTGCAGGATGCCTCTAGAGAATCAAAACCACACTGCAAAGTATGCTTTCCCACTTGCTCAGCTGCATGCAATAAATCCTGCATTTCTTTGTTTTCTGCACAATCTGAATTTGTCAACATTTTCTGTTTAAGCAGTGACATAAGATATTGCTGATATTTAAGCATATGAAACTGACAATTTAAAGCTCTTACAGCCAAGGTAGCAGAAGTAAAAATCTTTTTCTCCCATCTGTCCAGGGCCCTTGAATCCCTATCAGAGGGGATATGGTTTTTTGCAGTGGATGCCTTGACCCCTTTGGGACCCTGAGAGATAGTTTCTGGGTCAGCAGCAGGGTTTTTATAAAGAAATTTATGTGAATCAGGAACCCTGTAGTATCTGTCTGGCTTAACAGGAGCTGGTGGCAAAGAGTCAGGAAACAGACCGGACTCTGAAAATACATAATCTACAATGTCTAAAACAGGAGGAATAGCAAGGGGCCTGTGCTGAGGTAATAAAAGGAAGTCTCTGAGCTTTTTTCTTGGATTCTGAGTAATCTTGGCTCTCCCAGTGGAAATGCTCCCTCATAGTGTGTAGGGTCTCCCCAAAAGAATAATCCTCAGCAGGAGAGGCTGAAGGGATAGATTCTTCAGCATCAGAATCCTCATAGGGAGGAAGAGAATATTCCTGTTCAGAAGAGGAATCAGATGAAATGGAAACCTGATCTGAAGATTCATATTCTATCTCTTGCCTAGGCCTCTTATCAGGAGGGGGATGGGAACCCCTGATCAAAGTAATTAGGTCTTCGGCCATTTTAAGCATCTGTTTTGTAGGCATGGAGGCCTGTCCAGGAGAATGCTGTACTTGTTTCTTTGTCTTTAGAGCTGCTTTAGTCTTTGCCTTGGAAGCTGAAGTTGGTTTTACATACAACTGTGTAGGCCTGAAAACACCCTCAGAAGCCGATGCTTGCTCAGCAGCTCCAGACCCATCTGAGGGAATAGTTTCCGAGTGTCCAGTACCTTGAGTTTCCAGCGGCCTAGTCGGCTCCACGTGGGAGTCGGAAGCGGCCTGTGGCTCTGAGGTAGCAGGCGTCAGGGGCTGCGAAAGGGCCTCACTGAGAACCGGCGAACCTGCGACAGGCCTAGCAGAAGCCTCGTCGTCGGTTTTGGACCTTGGATGCCTGTCTTTTCTGTTTCTTTGCGCTTTTTATAAACTCCGGTAGTCGGCTGTTCCGACGGCATTACATAATTGAATCTTCTGCCAAAGTAATGAAATGCAAAATCGTTACGACGCTTAATAGTGCGTTGGTTAAATCTAGCACAAAACTGACAACTAGCAACATCTTGGTCAGGGCCTAGGCAAGGAATACAGTAAGAATGAAAATCCTTATGAGGTATTTGCTTCCCACAAGAAATACAATTATTAACTTTTTCTGACATCAGTCTGGAGCAAGAAAAAAGTTTCCCCAACGGGGTACTTAGCTTTAATGAAGACTTTGGATCTGAAATTCGAATTTGAAAATCTCAGGAGTCAGCCGACCGGCACTTGCAAACTGCTTTTGCTTCAGGCACCTCACGGCAAGAAAGACTGAAGAAAATGGCATCGGCTGCATCTTTTATACCCCTGGCGCACTGACGTCAGGGAGGAGGTGACAGCAACCGACGCCAGACCTAGACTTTGGAATTCAGGCCGACTGCAGGTAGCCTGCCAGCAGGATAACCCAATTGTAATGACTGCAACAGTGAAACACTATGAACATCGGAGAAACTAGGTGGTCTAACTAAAACAGACCTAGAGAGTTACAGTAAGCAGACAATTTCACACACTCGAACAGGAATACTAACAAGGGAAAGAGAACCTAGTTCTGTTAACAGTAACCAATAAAAGAAGCTGGGATCCGCAAAAAAAACTCAAACTTATGAGTAACGAATAACAGAACCTTGTTCTGTTAACAACGATAACGATTCAACAAGCAGGAATCCGCAAAAACTTGATTTGCTAACAAGACACAGTCTAAAAGAGTGCAATGGCGCCTACAAATACTAAGTCTATTAAGAAATGAAAACCAGCACACAGGATACCAATAGTAAGAAGTCTAAAAGGCCAAAAGGCCAAGGATTGCACCAAATGGCACAATTATAAAGACTAACTACCTAATAACAAACTACGCTAACTGTGACTAAACAATAATACAGTAACAGTTTTTCTATTTTAAACTAAGTCACAAAAAATTTGAATAAGTTTAAGTAAATGCAAAACTTAGCCAGAGCCAAAGAGAAGCACAACTGAACTCGTCAACAAGGTAAACAAGATCTGGGGATTGTACTGGTGCACCATGGGTACCCACCTAGCCACGATTCAACCAGAAGACTTCCAGCTTGTAAATAGGCTGAGTCGGAGCTGAGGATCAGCTTCAAACAAATATGTAAGAATGAAGGTGAGATAGGACTACAGAACATCTATTGTTGAGAGAGAGACTAAGCATTTTGATCTTGATATCCAACCTTCAGCACTGCACTGCCTTGTTCTATGAAAGTAAGTTACTTTAGAAGTATGTTTTCTTGTAGAAATAGCTAGGACTATAAAGATTAGACTTGTGGTTTTCTGTTATATCAGAACTTTCCTACTGTATTGTTTTAAGTTCCTGTGTGATCTCTAAACTCTTGGATAGCACTGTGGTGTAGTAGTATTGTCTTGTGTCTTTATTATTTATTATTAAATACTTTAAAAACCTTTTACCTGTGGCTGGTTTGTGTAGAGTTAAGTTAAGCTCTAGAGTACATTGCATATTTATAGAGTTTATTGTACAAAGCCACTCTAATAAGCCTTAGACTGATTAGTCACACTTACCAACTGGATGATAATATTGCACAGTAATAATTGGACACCCTTTTAAGGGCTTCTGGGTAGATGATAAGTATTAGCTGGCGGTGGCAGTAATTACTACCATATAGTCTGGGTAATGGGGCACAGCTGGTGAATCTGTGTCAGCCTTTCCCAGGAGTGTCTGTGAACTTGTATAAATACTTATCTCAAAGTGTGTGTGGTGTTGTCAGCTACCTGGGCAGGGACACGAAGCACTGGTGGGACAGAGAGGGGTACTGGAGGTTAGCTTGCCAGCTAGGCTGAGATTCGGACCCTACAGCTGTGACAGTGGGGAGTCTTACTGGGGAGCAACCATCCCCAGAATGACTGTGATCTGTGTGTGCACTTAAAGGAAACTGTACTTTACTGTCTGTATTTATCCTTTCCTCTTATATGAGATGCCCTCTCTGGTGCTAGTGGTAAGGATTTAGGCTCCTTGATTGCTGGGCCAGGGCACGGCCGTCACACTGGATTACTAAATGTATATACATGTATACATATGTATACAAGTTTAGTATACATGCATACACACAAACATACATGCACACACACACACAACATATATATATATATATATATATATATATATATATATATATATATATATATATATACACATATGAAACTGCGGTGGTGGTGCTGCGGTAGCAATGCTGCCTCACAGCAAGACATTGTCCTGTTCGATTCTCAGCTAAAGCGTCTTCTGTGTGTAGACGTGCATGAGTGGGCGTACCTTCGTTGAAGGTTGTACGTCAGGGCTGGCAACTCGGTACGTAAAAATCTACTGCCAATAATTAGTGGACCGGAGTTCCGCTGTGGAGACCCCTAACCGGGAAAAGCCGAAAGATACAACAACACACACATACATATATATATATATATATATATATATATATATATATACACACACACATAAAATGATTGCATGTAACTTTGTCAATAAACGTGTTCTGCTTACTGTTATATTAATAGTCACTATGTCACTACTATTGCACATCAACAATCAGAACATTTTTATTAATGTATCCTTTGTTGACTGGGTTAGTCCTACTAAGCCAACAGTCTCTTTTCAGAGGAGAGGAGATCCAATGTGGTATTTATATGACTTAAGGGGACATCTGGCTCGAGCATTGGGGAACTTCCCCTACTCTTTCCAATAGATGCCATGGGATCTTTTATGCCTACCTGAGCTACCATCAACTCAAGCAGATGGGACATTATTTTAACATCTCATCCAAAGGTGGAAACAAATTTCCTTTTTTGATACATTATCCAAAACCAGAGCACATTCAGCTCAAATTGCCTGAATAGTGGCAGTGTTATGGGAATTTTTTTGTTTTTTTTTTAACTTAAGATGCACATTAGGGTTAGAGGTAGGAACAAGGACAGGGTTAGGGTTAACACCTACTACTAAGGTGGAGCAGCAGGTTCCCTAATCCTTACGTGCATCTTAATTATATATAGATATATATATATATATATATATATATATATATATATATATATATATATATATATATATATATAAAAAAAAAAAACACTTTCCATAACACTACTACACAGGACAGCTCAGATTCTTCCTAAATAAATATATATATATATATATATATATATATATATATATATATATATATAGATATATATATAGATATATATATATATATATATATATTTACACATACACACAAAATCTATCCCCTAATCTAACTCTAACCCAAAACATTTGCACGCGCGTACACACACAACCCTACTACATATCTTGCTGATCTTCTTTTGATGAAACACACATTCAACAAAACATCTATTAGAGCAAAAAACACTGGACTTCTACCTATTGACCAAACCAACCTTCAACCAGGCACACAAAACCTTTTTTTTTTTTTTTTTTTTTTTTTTTTAAATAACTGGCGACTGCATTACTTTTATTTTGTGGTCACACTTAGAATTATCACTGTTGGTTTAATGTTTTTAGTGGCAGCAGTATGTGTACAGGTAAAATATTTTTGTTTGGTATGTAGGGGAAATTTAGTGAGCAGTAGGGATCGGTTTCAAAATTAGCTATGAGCATGAAATTAGGAATGAGCACTATAATGATCCTCACAGAAGCTGTCTTGCACACACTGCTACATACACATGCAGATGCAACTGCATGCACATATAAGCGCACACACACACACACACAGTTGATCTTGGACAGGGGAGTGAAATTTAATGCATTTAAATTCTTCTGGAAGTAAACTTTTTTTCTTTCTCAAAAAATGTAGTACAGAAGGGTAGGACAGGTATTTATTTCAGTCTGTGAAAGAACAAATGCTTACTCCTTAAACTATCTGGTGAGTGATAGAGAAAAGTACAGTTGTGTGCACTTACCATAAATGTAGATGTTCGAGTGTATTCACTGTTGCAGTCATCACATTTGGGTTATCTGCCTGCAGGTAGCCCTCAGCCGGCCTGAATACCAGTGTCTTCAGATTTTTGCGACGGATGCTGTCACTTCTTCCGAGATGTCAGATCATCAGTGGTATAAAACATGCAGCCGACGCCATTACATCAGTTTTTCTTGCCCCAGATGTCAGGTGCCCCCACAACAGGAAGCAATTATATGGTATGGTACATCCCTATCAAAAGCAAATACATAAGAAAAAATAAATATACCAACAACAAGGAAAGGTAGAGCCAAGAGAAGTCAGGGGGCTGGAGGGAGGGTAACCAGGACTGCAACAGTGAATACTCTCGAACATTTACATTTGTGGTAGGTGTACACAACTGTACTATGTTCTTCATGTTTCACTGTTGCAGTAATCACATTTGGGTTGATTCCCAAAGCTAAGGAAGGGAGGAGGAAGTTAAAGAGCATTAGGGCCAGCTATTAAGCCGTGCAAGACTGCAGTGGCAAATGCAGCTCTGGATTTAGAAAGGATAGGCATGTGATAATGCTCGGTGAAGGTATGTACACAGCTCCAGGTAGCAGCTTCTAGGACGGCCCTGGTAGGGCCTCCTCCAAGAAATGCCGCAGAGGTAGATGCACCCCTGGTGGAATGTGATCTTATCCCCTGTGGGGTAGGTTTTTCCATGGTGCTTGTAGCAGAAATGAATGCAATGGGATATCCATTTGGAAATGGTTTGCTTTGAAACAGCCTTCCCCTCTGCCAATGCAACAAAGCCAACTAGCAGCTGTTCAGATTTTCTGAGGCGCTTAGTCCTGTCCAAATAGAATCTAAGTTGTCTGTGCACATCCAGAGAGTGCAGTATTTGTTCCTCTGTTTTGTGGATTAGGGAAAAAGTATGCAAATAAATGGACTGATTTAGGGCCACACTAGACACCACCTTGGACATAAAAGAAGGATTAGTCATGAGGGAAACCCTGTCTGCATGGAAGAAAATGAAGGGTTCCACTGCCATAAGGGCCTGTAATTCAGACACTCTTCTTGCTAAAGTGATGGCTAGAAGGAAGGCTGTTTTTCAAGAAAGGAATTTCAACTCTGCTCTTGCAGCTGGCTCAAAGGGGGGGGGGGGGAAGAGTGAGCTTTTCCAATACAAAGTTAAGGTCCCAGGCTGGAGTGGGAGCTCTCCTGGGGGGGGGTCTTACATTTTTGGCCCCTCTAAAGAATTGTTTTAGCAAGGGGTGAGAGAAGAGGGGGTGGCCCAGTATTACAATGTGCTGAAATTTCAGAGGCATGAATTTTAATTGACGAGAAGGATAGGCCCTTGTGGAGCATTTCTGTTAAGTACTCTAGAATATGAGGTAAGCTGGACACCGTTGTGCCCATCCCCTGAGCCTGGCTCCAGGAACAGTATCTTCTCCACTTTTCAGCGTAGGATTTTCTAGTACTAGGCCTCCCTGCCCAGAATGTCATCCAGCACCTGCTTACCGAGGGATGCTAGAGGAGAGTTCAAGGAATTAACCAGGCTGCAAGGTTCAGGGTTTGAAGCTGAGGGTGCAGAATCTGGCCCGTCTGCTGGGACAGCAGGGAAGGAGTCTGAGGCAGGTGCCAAGGTTGTAGCAGTGTCATACTGCGCAAGAGGGGGTACCAGTGCTGGAGTGGCCAGTCTGGTGCAATCAGTATTGTCCTTGGCTTGCCCTGTTTGATCTTTAGTAGAACCTTCGAGAGGAGAGGCAGAGTGAAAGGCATAAACCGACAGGCTTTCCCAGGTAAAGGACAGGGCATCCACTTTCCAAGCTTGACTGTGGGGAGTTCTTGTGCAAAATTTGTTCAATTGGTAGTTCTGAGGGGAGGCAAACAGGTCTACCTCTGGAGTCTCCCATTTGTTCCTCAAAAGGTTGAATATTTTGGGTTTTAGTTTCCATTCGTGTGGGTCCATGAGATTTCTGCTTAAGTCGTCTGCTAGTGAATTTAGTTTGCCTGGCAGGAATTGTAATTGTAGGTGTACTTGGTAACTCAAGGCTGTGCTCCACAGAGCCATGGCTAGTCTGCAGAGAGGGTACGAGTGGGTTCCCCCCTGCTTGTGTAAGTACCGCATAACTGTGGTGTTGTTTGTCTTTACCAATAGTTGTCCTGGAAGAATACAGTCTTTAAAGGCTGTCAGAGCATTCTGTACAGTTAACATTTCTTTTTGACTGATATGCACGTGCATCTGTCTTGGGTTCCATTTGCCCTGAAAGCACCGCCCTGCCCTGCCATGTGAGCCCCCCGTGCATAGTCTGATGCATCTGTTGTTAGTGTTTGGGCGGCAGGGGGTAGAGTGAAAGGGAGTCCCTTGTTGTGGTGGCAGGCCTCAGCCCTCCAAAGGAACTCTATCTTCATACAAGGAATGATAGAAATCATTGTTTCCGAGTCCTGCGAATGTTGACCCCATAGGCTTTTTAGATACCATTGGAGTTTCTTCATATGCAGTCTTACATATGGAATTAGTACAATGCAAGAGGCCATGAACCCCAGAGCTTGCATTATTTTCCTTGCAGATAGCTGGGGTTTTGCAGCCAACAGTTTGAAGTAGGTTGTCAAACTTGTTTCTCCGGAGTGAGGAATGCCATCTGGGAAGTTGTGTTCAAGCTTGGGACACTGGAATACAATCTGTTGGCAGGGTACTAGGTGAGATTTCTTTTCGGTGATGGTGTACCCCAGTCAGGATAGAAGTTTCTTTACGAATGCCAGGTGGTGTAATAGCAAATCCTGGCTTTCTGCCTGAATCAGACAACTGTCCAAATATGGGTAAATTTGAACATTTCTCTGCCTGCAAAATACAATGGCTGGAGCTAGACACTTTGTGAACACACTGGGCACAGTAGATAAGCCAAAAAGAAGCGTACAGAACTGAAAGTGCATGGAGCCTGCCCTGAAACGTAGGTATTGTCTGCAGGATCCTCTTATTGGGATGTGCAGGTAAGCTTCCTTTATGTCTAAGGTTGCCAGTCAGGCATCCTTGGCTATCACAGGAAGAAGCTGTTGAAGAGTTAGCATTTTGGAACCACCAGAAAGGTGTTGAAAATAGAGAGGTCCAGGATAGGACGCCAGAAGTGGTCTTTTCTGGGTACCAGAAAAAGTCTTGAATAAAAACCTTGTCCCCTTTGTTCTGCTGGGACAGGTTAAATAGCCCTGATACTGAGAAGAGAGATAACCTGTTTTTGGGCCTCTGCCCACTGATTTGGGGGTAGGTTTGGCCAACCATTTGGGGTTGGTAGTGTGTATAAGTGGAATCTATATCCTTGGGAAACTATGTTCAAAACCCATTTGTCCGGGGTAATGAGTTCCCAGTTTTTTGCATGCAGAGCGAGCGTTCCTCCTAAGGGAGCAGGTAGTTGAGCAGGGCTTGGAAGGGTTAAGGCCAAGTCATTGTGCCATTTTTCCATAGGAGGGTGGCTTACTACTCCCTGCTTTGGAAGTGGGAGCCCCCCACTGCTTAGATCTGTGCATAGCCTGAGACTGTAGCCAAGGTGGTCTGCTGTTCCTGGGTTTGGTCTGAGAAGCCCTGGAAGGGACTGGAAAGGACCAGTTCTTTGAAGACCAATGTCTACTGAATCTGGGAGGCTGTACTTGTAGGACATCTTTAACAGTTTGCACAGATTTAGCTTTTTCCTTCATCCTTTTGAAAACTTCTGCTTTGTTGCCAAAAAGGCGGTCTTGGTTTAAGGGAGCATCCAGTAATTTAGCTTTAACATGATCTGGCAAGTTTTGTTCCTTAAGCCAAGCATGCCTTCTAAGTACAGACCCAGTGACAGCAGCCCTGCAAGATGCTTCTAAAGTGTCAAAACCACATTGCCAAGTATGATTACCAACTTGTTCTGCAGAATGCATTAACTCTAGCAATTCTTTGTGTTCAGCACAGTCAGGAATCAACATCATTTTCTGTTTAAGTAGTCCCATAATAAGCTGCTGATACTTTAGTATATGAAACTGGCAATTTAAAGCCCTAATGGCCAAAGTAGCAGAAGTGTATACCTTCTTACCCCATCTGTCTAAGGCTCTAGAATCTCTATCAGAAGTGGTAGGATTTTTGGCAGCAATTTTTTGGCATTCTTGAGTCAAAATATTTTGATGCAAAAATATACAGACGCTTATTAGTGCGTTAATTAAATTTAGCACAAAACCGACAGCAAGGCACATTGTGGTCAGGGCCTAGGCAAGGAATACAGTACAAATTAAAATCTTTATGAGGTATTTGCTTCCCACAAGTAATACAATTATTAACTTTTACTGACATCGGTAAGGAGCAAGAAAAATTTTCCCCAACGGGGTACTTGGTTTTAAGTTGAAGACATCGGTTCTGAAACTCGAAAACAAAAATTTCAGGAGTCAGCCAACCGGCACTTGAACTGCTTCAGCTTTGGGCACCGCCCGGCAAGAAAGATTAATGACAATGGCGTCGGCTGCATGTTTTTTACCCCTGATGACCTGACGTCATGGAAGAAGGGACAGCAACTGACGCAGGACCCAAGACTTCGTTAATCAGGCCGACTGAGGGCAACCTGGAAGCAGATTACCCAAATGTAATGACTGCAACAGTGAAACACGAAGAACATCTTGTGAGAGTCAGGTACTCTGTAGTACCGGTCAGGTTTTTTGGGAGCTGGAGGCAAAGTGTCTGGGGTAAGGCTAGATTCCAAGAAAGCATCATCTGCAATGTCCAGAACAGAAGGGATAGCTAAAGGCCTGTGTTGAGGCAGGAGTAAGAATTCCCCAAGTCTCTTTTTGGACTTAGAGTAATCCTGGCTTTCCCAGCAGAAATGCTCCCTAAGAGTATGCAAGTTTCGCCGAAAGAAAAATCTTCTGAAGGGGAAGCAGAAGGAATGGAATCCTCTGCATCAGAATCCTCATAAGTAGATAAGGGCAAATCGTAGTAATCAGAAGGAGCAGAAATATCAGATTCCTGATTAGAAGAATCAGAAAGAAAATCAGTCCTAGGTCTCTTGGAGGGGGAAGGCTGGCTTTCCCTAATTAAGGTAATATGGTCTTCAGCCATTCTAAGCATTTGTTTTTGAGGCATATGGGCCTGAGCCTGCGGTTTGGTCTATTTTCTAGGCGTAGTGCGAGTTTTTGGCCTGAGGAATTCAGAACTTCTGGATGGAAACAATGGCGTCTGTTTAATACGAATATCTGTAGGCCTGAATACACCCTCAGAAGCCGGTGCTTGCACAGCGGCTCCGGACCCATCCAAGGTAGAGACATCCGCAGGTTCCATAGTTGAAGAAGCATCTAGCGGCATACTGGACTCCGAATGGGTCTCAGTAAAGGCCTGAGAATCTGAAGTAGTGGGTATCAGGGGCTGCAAAAGCGTCTCACTAAGTACCGGCAGACTGACTACTAGCTTAACGGAAGCAACGTCGGCAGTTTTGGACCTATGCAGTCCATCTCTGTCTTTATCCTTATGTTTTTTCGTGAGATCAGTAGTTGGATGGCAAAGTCATTTCGGAGTACGTAAATAGAGTACGAAAGTAACTGGCTGCAAAAATGGCCCGCCGACCAACAGTTCGGGTGTTGAACAAGGCACGAAACCAACAGCGAGGGACGTCGTGGTCTGGGCCTAAACTGGGGATGCAATAAGAATGAAAATCTCTATGAGGTATTTGCTTTCCACAGAAAAGGCAATTGTTAACTTTTACTGACATCGGTTGGAGCAAGAAAAAGGATCCCCAACAGGGTACTTACCTTTTTTAAAGACTTCAGGTCTGAAACTCGAAAACGAAAATTTCAGGAGACGGCTGACTGGCACTTGCGAACTGCTTCTGCTTCGGGCACCGCACAGCAAGAAAGACTGATGTAATGGCATCGGCTGCATGTTTTATACCCCTGTCTACCTGACGTCAGGGAAGAAGCAACAGCATCCGATTCAAAAATCCAAAGACTCTGGTACTCAGGCCGGCTGAGGGCTACCTGCAAGCAGATAACCCAAATGTGTTAACTGCAACAGTGAAACACGAAGAACATCGAGGAGAACCAGAAGCAAGAAATGCCTGAAAACAATTTGCAGCCCCAAAATACCAATATAAATAGCCAAAGCCAACCAACAACACAAGGTTGGACACCACTGAACTATAAACAAAATAAGGAAGATGGTGTGTGGGTACTTCAACTTTGGCAGTGTGAAAATCAAATATTTACTGTAACAGGTTAAGTAGGACTTATGCAACTATACTTCCTTAATCATTCACACTGCCTCAGTGCAATATGGGTAGATATCCAAAGCTTCTCCTACCTGGAAGGAAAATGGATAAGGATCCAGGAGCGCCTGGAGAAAAGTCCTTGCAAAGCATACTCGAACTTAAGAATCCAGTTTGTAGCTTTGTACTATAAACAGAGAACCAAGTTATTGCCTCTAGAATGCTTCTAGATTCCACTCCTTTCCAATATGCCACCAAAGAGGTTCCTCCTACTTAGCACTAAAAGACTGAAAAACTGACTTTCTGTGAAAAGGTTTAGGCTTCTCCTGATGGGAGGGGCTTAGCAAATCCCCTATCACAGCGAGTCAGAGGACAGGATTCGGAGCTCTGGAAAGCTGCCAGCATGGGTTTGTGCATGCAAAGAACTCACATGCCACTGAGGCACTGTAAATGATGAATATATACCATTAAATACACATCCGTGAAAGCTGCTGCCTACCCATTACATAGCCAAACGTGATATTGATTTATGAAGTCAGTAAACAGAACATTCAAAAAATGAACCATTTACTTGCTAACTTTAACTTGAAAAACATGATTAGTAAGATAACTGTAAAACAAGAAATAGTTACTAAAATCATATGAGGCACTGAAGGAGAAGGGGAAATTTAAAAGATCATTTAAAACATCAAATTAAGTTAACTCTATTAAAAATAATGATCAGTAAGAAGGCCTTGTATCAGGCAATGAAGAACTAAATGACAAACGTCAGGCTGATTCCGAAGAAAATAATTTTTATTAGTAAATTTTGGGATGTGTGTTATATCTTTTCAAAGATTTTAGCTACAGCATAAAGAAAGGATACTAAACGTTTGAAGCAGAGAACACAATTTTTTTGTAAGGAATGCATTATGACAGTGGCATTCTTATTAGGAGGGTGGCCTAATGGTTAAAGTGTTTGCCTTACAAACACAAGGTGCAGCGTTTGAGTCTCACAAAGGATAATTGACTAAGCTTAAAGTGGCTCGCAAGGGCAGTTAGCTTAGTACTAACCTATGAACCTCTATATTGGGTTGGGAGGGTGGCCTAATGGTTAAGGTGTTTGCCTTACAAACACAAGGTGCAGGGTTTGAGTCTCACAAGGGATAATTGGCTAAGCTTAAAATGGCTCGCAAGGACAGTTAGCTTAGTAAGAATCTATGAATCTATGAATCTATTAATGTCTAATGTCATGGATTGTGCCAAACCAAAGAGACAAGTTAAATACACAATGTGTTGGGCTCAATTAAGGGTGCATTTTGTCACTGTAACCTTCACACAGTATTCTCAAGATGTAGCCAAGGCAGGGGGTTGGGGGTCTGCTTTAGAGCTGCACAAAA